>NW_027034496.1:0-8141 GCF_034236695.1 Oncorhynchus nerka | reverse complement strand
CAGTGTGAGGGTCCAGTGTGTTGGATTCAGTCTGTGGGTCCAGTGATGTGGTTCCAGTGTGGGTTCAGTCTGTGGGGTCCAGTCTGTGGTTCCAGATGTGTGGGTTCAGTCTGTTGGGTCCAGTGTGTGGGTCTAGTCTGTGGGTCCAGTGTGTTGGTTCAGTCTGTGGGTCCAGTCTGTGGGGTCCAGTCTGTGGGTCCAGTGTGTGGGTCCAGTGTGTGGGTCCAGTGTGTGGGTTCAGACTCTGGGTCCAGTGTGTGAATCCAAGCCTGCAGGGTCCAGATCTGTGGGTCCAGTCTGTGGGTCCAGTCTGTGGGTCCAGTGTGTGGGTCCAGTGTGTAGGTTCAGTCTCTGGGTCCAGTGTGTGGGTTCAGTGTGTTGGGTTCAGTCTGTGGCTCCAGTGTGATGGGTCCAGTGTGGGGTCCAGTGTTGATGAGGTTCAGACTCTGGGTCCAGTGTGAGGTCCAGTCTGTGTGGTCCAGTCTGTGGGTCCAGTCTGTGGGTCCAGTCTGTGGGTCCAGTGTGTGGGTCCAGTGTGTGGGTTCAGTCTCTGGGTCCAGTGTGTGGGTTCAGTGTGTGGGTTCAGTCTGTGGCTCCAGTGTGTGGGTCCAGTGTGTGGGTCCAGTGTGTGGTTCCAGTGTGTGGGTCCAGTATGTGGGTCCAGTGTGTGGGTCTAGTGTGTGGGTCCAGTATGTGGGTCCAGTGTGTGGTTCCAGTGTGGGTTCAGTCTGTGGGTCCAGTGTGTGGGTCTAGTCTGTGGGTACAGTGTGTGGGTCCAGTGTGTGGGTTCAGTCTGTGGGTCCAGTCTGTGGTTCCAGTGTGTGGTTCCAGTCCGTGGGTCCAGTGTGGTGGTCCAGTGTGTGGGTTCAGACTCTGGGTCCAGTGTGTGGGTCCAGTCTGTGGGTCCAGTCTGTGGGTCCAGTCTGTGGGTCCAGTGTGTGGGTCCAGTGTGTGGGTTCAGTCTCTGGGTCCAGTGTGTGGGTTCAGTGTGTGGGTTCAGTCTGTGGCTCCAGTGTGTGGGTCCAGTGTGTGGGTCCAGTGTGTGGTTCCAGTGTGTGGGTCCAGTATGTGGGTCCAGTGTGTGGGTCTAGTGTGTGGGTCCAGTATGTGGGTCCAGTGTGTGGGTCCAGTGTGTGGGTCCAGTGTGTTGGTTCAGTCTGTGGGTCCAGTGTGTGGTTCCAGTGTGGGTTCAGTCTGTGGGTCCAGTGTGTGGGTCTAGTCTGTGGGTACAGTGTGTGGGTCCAGTGTGTGGGTTCAGTCTGTGGGTCCAGTCTGTGGGTCCAGTGTGTGGTTCCAGTCCGTGGGTCCAGTGTGGTGGTCCAGTGTGTGGTTCCAGTGTGTGGGTCCATTGTGTGGGTCCAGTGTGTGGGTTCAGTCTGTGGATTCAGTCTGTGGGTTCAGTCTGTGGGTCCAGTGTGTGAGTCCAGTCTGTGGGTTCAGTCTGTGGGTTCAGTCTGTGGGTTCAGTCTGTGGGTCCAGTGTGTTGGTTCAGTCTGTGGGTCCAGTCTGTGGGTCCAGTCTGTGGGTCCAGTGTGTGGGTCCAGTGTGTGGGTCCAGTGTGTGGGTTCAGACTCTGGGTCCAGTGTGTGGGTTCAGTCTGTGGGTCCAGTCTGTGGGTCCAGTCTGTGGGTCCAGTCTGTGGGTCCCGTCTGTGGGTCCAGTGTGTGGGTCCAGTGTGTGGGTTCAGTCTCTGGGTCCAGTGTGTGGGTTCAGTGTGTGGGTTCAGTCTGTGGCTCCAGTGTGTGGGTCCAGTGTGTGGGTCCAGTGTGTGGTTCCAGTCTGTGGGTTCAGTCTGTGGGTCCAGTGTGTGGGTTCAGTCTGTGGGTCCAGTGTGTTGGTTCAGTCTGTGGTCCAGTCTGTGGGTCCAGTCTGTGGGTCCAGTGTGTGGGTCCAGTGTGTGGGTCCAGTGTGTGGGTTCAGACTCTGGGTCCAGTGTGTGGGTTCAGTCTGTGGGTCCAGTCTGTGGGTCCAGTCTGTGGGTCCACAGTATGTGGGTCCAGTGTGTGGGTCTAGTGTGTGGGTCCAGTATGTGGGTCCAGTGTGTGGGTCCAGTGTGTGGTTCCAGTGTGTGGGTTCAGTCTGTGGGTCCAGTGTGTGGTTCCAGTGTGGGTTCAGTCTGTGGGTCCAGTGTGTGGGTCCAGTCTGTGGGTACAGTGTGTGGGTCCAGTGTGTGGGTTCAGTCTGTGGGTCCAGTCTGTGGGTCCAGTGTGTGGTTCCAGTCCGTGGGTCCAGTGTGGTGGTCCAGTGTGTGGTTCCAGTGTGGGTTCCAGTGTGTGGGTCCAGTATGTGGGTCCAGTATGTGGGTCCATTGTGTGGGTCCAGTGTGTGGGTTCAGTCTGTGGATTCAGTCTGTGGGTTCAGTCTGTGGGTCCAGTGTGTGAGTCCAGTCTGTGGGTTCAGTCTGTGGGTTCAGTCTGTGGGTTCAGTCTGTGGGTCCAGTGTGTGGGTCCAGTGTGTGGGTCCAGTGTGTGGGTCCAGTGTGTTGGTTCAGACTCTGGGTCCAGTGTGTGGTTCAGTGTGTGGGTTCAGTGTGTGGTTCAGTGTGTGGTTCCAGTCTGTGGGTCCAGTGTGTGGTTCCAGTCTGTGGGTTCAGTCTGTGGGTTCAGTCTGTGGGTTCAGTCTGTGGGTCCAGTGTGTTGGTTCAGTCTGTGGGTCCAGTCTGTGGGTCCAGTCTGTGGGTCCAGTGTGTGGGTCCAGTGTGTGGGTCCAGTGTGTGGGTTCAGACTCTGGGTCCAGTGTGTGGGTTCAGTCTGTGGGTCCAGTCTGTGGGTCCAGTCTGTGTGGGTCCAGTATGTGGGTCCAGTGTGTGGGTCTAGTGTGTGGGTCCAGTATGTGGGTCCAGTGTGTGGGTCCAGTGTGTGGGTCCAGTGTGTTGGTTCAGTCTGTGGGTCCAGTGTGTGGTTCCAGTGTGGGTTCAGTCTGTGGGTCCAGTGTGTGGGTCTAGTCTGTGGGTACAGTGTGTGGGTCCAGTGTGTGGGTTCAGTCTGTGGGTCCAGTCTGTGGATCCAGTGTGTGGTTCAGTCCGTGGGTCCAGTGTGGTGGTCCAGTGTGTGGTTCCAGTGTGTGGTTCCAGTGTGTGGGTCCAGTATGTGGGTCCAGTATGTGGGTCCATTGTGTGGGTCCAGTGTGTGGGTTCAGTCTGTGGATTCAGTCTGTGGGTTCAGTCTGTGGGTCCAGTGTGTGAGTCCAGTCTGTGGGTTCAGTCTGTGGGTTCAGTCTGTGGGTTCAGTCTGTGGGTCCAGTGTGTGGGTCCAGTGTGTGGGTCCAGTGTGTGGGTCCAGTGTGTGGGTTCAGTGTGTGGGTTCAGTGTGTGGGTTCAGTGTGTGGTTCCAGTCTGTGGGTCCAGTGTGTTGGTTCAGTCTGTGGGTTCAGTCTGTGGGTCCAGTGTGTGGTTCCAGTCTGTGGGTCCAGTGTGTGGGTCCAGTATGTGGTTCCAGTGTGTGGGTCCAGTGTGTGGGTCCAGTGTGTGGGTTCAGTCTGTGAGTCCATTGTGTAGGTCCAGTGTGTGGGTCCAGTGTGTGGGTTCAGTCTGTGGGTGCAGTGTGTGGGTCCAGTGTGTGGGTTCAGTCTGTGGATTCAGTCTGTGGGTCCAGTGTGTGGGTCCAGTCTGTGGGTCCAGTGTGTGGTTCCAGTGTGTGGGTCCAGTGTGTGGGTCCAGTGTTTGGTTCCAGTGTGTGGGTCAAGTATGTGGGTCCAGTGTGTGGGTCCAGTGTGTTGGTTCAGTCTGTGGGTCCAGTGTGTGGGTTCAGTCTGTGGGTCCAGTGTGTGGGTCTAGTCTGTGGGTCCAGTGTGTGGGTCCAGTCTGTGGGTTCAGTCTGTGGGTCCAGTCTGTGGGTCCAGTGTGTGGGTCCAGTGTGTGGGTCCAGTGTGTGGGTTCAGACTCTGGGTCCAGTGTGTGGGTTCAGTGTGTGGGTTCAGTGTGTGGTTCCAGTGTGTGGTTCCAGTCTGTGGGTTCAGTGTGTGGTTCCAGTCTGTGGGTACAGTGTGTGGGTCCAGTGTGTGGTTCCAATGTGTGGGTCCAGTATGTGGGTCCAGTGTGTGGTTCCAGTCTGTGGGTCCAGTATGTGGGTCCAGTGTGTGGTTCCAGTCTGTGGGTCCAGTCTGTGGGTCCAGTCTGTGGGTCCAGGGTGTGGGTCCAGTGTGTGGGTCCAGTGTGTGGGTCCAGTATGTGGGTCCAGTGTGTGGTTCCAGTGTGTGGGTCCAGTATGTGGGTTCAGTCTGTGGGTCCAGTGTGTGGTTCCAGTCTGTGGGTCCAGTGTGTGGGTCCAGTGTGTGGTTCCAGTGTGTGGGTCCAGTGTGTGGGTCCAGTGTGTGGGTTCAGTCTGTGAGTCCATTGTGTAGGTCCAGTGTGTGGGTCCAGTGTGTGGGTTCAGTCTGTGGGTGCAGTGTGTGGGTCCAGTGTGTGGGTTCAGTCTGTGGGTTCAGTGTGTGGGTCCAGTGTGTGGGTCCAGTGTGTGGGTCCAGTGTGTTGGTTCAGTCTGTGGGTCCAGTGTGTGGTTCCAGTGTGTGGTTCCAGTGTGTGGTTCCAGTGTGTGGGTCCAGTGTGTGGGTTCAGTCTGTGGGTTCAGTCTGTGGGTTCAGTCTGTGGGTCCAGTGTGTGGGTCCAGTGTGTGGGTCCAGTCTGTGGGTTCAGTCTGTTGGTTCAGTCTGTGGGTCCAGTCTGTGGGTCCAGTGTGTGGGTCCAGTGTGTGGGTCCCATGTGGGTCCAGTCTGTGGGTCCAGTCTGTGGGTCCAGTGTGTGGGTGCAGTGTGTGGGTCCAGTGTGTGGGTCCAGTCTGTGGGTCCAGTGTGTGGGTCCAGTGTGTGGGTCCAGTGTGTGGGTCCAGTGTGTGGGTCCAGTATGTGGGTCCAGTATGTGGGTCCAGTGTGTGGGTCCAGTCTGTGGGTTCATTCTGTGGGTCCAGTGTGTGGGTCCAGTCTGTGGGTCCAGTGTGTGGGTCCAGTGTGTGGGTCCAGTGTGTGGGTCCAGTATGTGGGTCCAGTATGTGGGTCCAGTGTGTGGGTCCAGTCTGTGGGTTCATTCTGTGGGTCCAGTGTGTGGGTCCAGTATGTGGGTTCAGTCTGTGGGTCCAGTGTGTTGTTTCAGACTGTGGGTCCAGTGTGTGGGTTCCTTGTGTGGGTTCCGTGTGTGGGTTCAGTGTGTTGTCTGTGGGTCCAGTGTGTGGTTCCAGTGTGTGGGTCCAGTCTGTGGGTTCAGTCTGTGGGTTCAGTCTGTGGGTTCAGTCTGTGGGTCCAGTGTGTGGGTCCAGTGTGTGGTTCCAGTGTGTGGTTCCAGTCTGTGGGTCCAGTGTGTGGATCCAGTGTGTAGGTCCAGTGTTTGGGTCCAGTGTGTTGTTTCAGTTTGTGGGTCCAGTGTGTGGTTCCAGTCTGTGGGTCCAGTATGTGGGTCCAGTGTTTGGTTCCAGTGTGTGGGTCCAGTATGTGGGTCCAGTGTTTGGTTCCAGTGTGTGGGTCCAGTATGTGGGTCCAGTGTGTTGGTTCAGTCTGTGGGACCAGTGTGTGGGTTCAGTCTGTGGGTCCAGTGTGTGGGTCCAGTCTGTGGGTTCAGTCTGTGGGTCCAGTCTGTGGGTCCAGTGTGTGGGTCCAGTGTGTGGTTCCAGTCTGTGGGTTCAGTCTGTGGGTTCAGTGTGTGGGTCCAGTTTGTGGGTCCAGTGTGTGGTTCCAGTCTGTTGGTTCAGTCTGTGGGTCCAGTGTGTTGGTTCAGACTGTGGGTCCAGTGTGTTGGTTCCGTGTGTGGGTTCTGTGTGTGGGTTCAGTGTGTTGGTTCAGTCTGTGGGTCCAGTGTGTGGTTCCAGTCTGTGGGTCCAGTGTGTGGGTCCAGTATGTGGTTCCAGTGTGTGGGTCCAGTGTGTGGGTCCAGTGTGTGGGTTCAGTCTGTGAGTCCATTGTGTGGGTCCAGTGTGTGGGTCCAGTGTGTGGGTTCAGTCTGTGGTCCAGTGTGTGGGTCCAGTGTGTGGGTTCAGTCTGGATTCAGTCTGTGGGTCCAGTGTGTGGGTCCAGTCTGTGGGTCCAGTGTGTGGTTCCAGTGTGTGGGTCCAGTGTGTGGGTCCAGTGTTTGGTTCCAGTGTGTGGGTCAGTATGTGGGTCCAGTGTGTGGGTCCAGTGTGTTGGTTCAGTCTGTGGGTCCAGTGTGTGGGTTCAGTCTGTGGGTCCAGTGTGTGGGTCCAGTCTGTGGGTCCAGTGTGTGGGTCCAGTCTGTGGGTTCAGTCTGTGGTTCAGTCTGTGGGTCCAGTGTGTGGGTCCAGTGTGTGGGTCCAGTGTGTTGGTTCAGACTCTGGGTCCAGTGTGTGGGTTCAGTGTGTGGGTTCAGTGTGTGGGTTCAGTGTGTGGTTCCAGTCTGTGGGTTCAGTGTGTGGTTCCAGTCTGTGGGTACAGTGTGTGGGTCCAGTGTGTGGTTCCAGTGTGTGGGTCCAGTATGTGGGTCCAGTGTGTGGTTCCAGTCTGTGGGTCCAGTATGTGGGTCCAGTGTGTGGGTCCAGTCTGTGGGTCCAGTCTGTGGGTCCAGTCTGTGGGTCCAGGGTGTGGGTCCAGTGTGTGGGTCCAGTGTGTGGGTCCAGTATGTGGGTCCAGTGTGTGGTTCCAGTGTGTGGGTCCAGTATGTGGGTTCAGTCTGTGGGTCCAGTGTGTGGTTCCAGTCTGTGGGTCCAGTGTGTGGGTCCAGTGTGTGGTTCCAGTGTGTGGGTCCAGTGTGTGGGTCCAGTGTGTGGGTTCAGTCTGTGAGTCCATTGTGTAGGTCCAGTGTGTGGGTCCAGTGTGTGGGTTCAGTCTGTGGGTGCAGTGTGTGGGTCCAGTGTGTGGGTTCAGTCTGTGGGTTCAGTGTGTGGGTCCAGTGTGTGGGTCCAGTGTGTGGGTCCAGTGTGTTGGTTCAGTCTGTGGGTCCAGTGTGTGGTTCCAGTGTGTGGTTCCAGTGTGTGGTTCCAGTGTGTGGGTCCAGTGTGTGGGTTCAGTCTGTGGGTTCAGTCTGTGGGTTCAGTCTGTGGGTCCAGTGTGTGGGTCCAGTGTGTGGGTCCAGTCTGTGGGTTCAGTCTGTTGGTTCAGTCTGTGGGTCCAGTCTGTGGGTCCAGTGTGTGGGTCCAGTGTGTGGGTCCCATGTGGGTCCAGTCTGTGGGTCCAGTGTGTGGGTCCAGTGTGTGGGTCCAGTGTGTGGGTCCAGTGTGTGGGTCCAGTCTGTGGGTCCAGTGTGTGGGTCCAGTGTGTGGGTCCAGTGTGTGGGTCCAGTGTGTGGGTCCAGTATGTGGGTCCAGTATGTGGGTCCAGTGTGTGGGTCCAGTCTGTGGGTTCATTCTGTGGGTCCAGTGTGTGGGTCCAGTCTGTGGGTCCAGTGTGTGGGTCCAGTGTGTGGGTCCAGTGTGTGGGTCCAGTGTGTGGGTCCAGTATGTGGGTCCAGTATGTGGGTCCAGTGTGTGGGTCCAGTCTGTGGGTTCATTCTGTGGGTCCAGTGTGTGGGTCCAGTATGTGGGTTCAGTCTGTGGGTCCAGTGTGTTGTTTCAGACTGTGGGTCCAGTGTGTGGGTTCCTTGTGTGGGTTCCGTGTGTGGGTTCAGTGTGTTGTCTGTGGGTCCAGTGTGTGGTTCCAGTGTGTGGGTCCAGTCTGTGGGTTCAGTCTGTGGGTTCAGTCTGTGGGTTCAGTCTGTGGGTCCAGTGTGTGGGTCCAGTGTGTGGTTCCAGTGTGTGGTTCCAGTCTGTGGGTCCAGTGTGTGGATCCAGTGTGTAGGTCCAGTGTTTGGGTCCAGTGTGTTGTTTCAGTTTGTGGGTCCAGTGTGTGGTTCCAGTCTGTGGGTCCAGTATGTGGGTCCAGTGTTTGGTTCCAGTGTGTGGGTCCAGTATGTGGGTCCAGTGTTTGGTTCCAGTGTGTGGGTCCAGTATGTGGGTCCAGTGTGTTGGTTCAGTCTGTGGGACCAGTGTGTGGGTTCAGTCTGTGGGTCCAGTGTGTGGGTCCAGTCTGTGGGTTCAGTCTGTGGGTCCAGTCTGTGGGTCCAGTGTGTGGGTCCAGTGTGTGGGTCCAGTGTGTGGTTCCAGTCTGTGGGTTCAGTCTGTGGGTTCAGTGTGGGGTCCAGTTTGTGGGTCCAGTGTGTGGTTCCAGTCTGTTGGTTCAGTCTGTGGGTCCAGTGTGTTGGTTCAGACTGTGGGTCCAGTGTGTTG
>NW_027034495.1:0-8135 GCF_034236695.1 Oncorhynchus nerka | reverse complement strand
AAACACAATAAGACATAAAGAGAGGGAGACGAGGAGCCACTGAGCTGAACAACCTGATAGCCAATAGCAGCCCTGTAACGGCAAGGAGCCACTGAGCTGAACGACCTGATAGCCAATAGCAGCCCTGTAACGGTAAGAAGGTAAGAATAGCAAGACAAACATACAGACATATTGTAGATGTATGACTCTGGTCACATAAAGGAGGACTGTCTCTACTGGTAGGATAGTATCGTCATGGAGACCGCAAGTTATAAGTCCATAGACTGATGGGGAGAGAGGGAGACGGGACGCCCCCAGGTGGTGAAGGTAGGCAACAACACCTCCACTACGCTGATCCTCAACACCGGGGGGCCCCACAAGGGTGCGTGCTCAGCCCCCCCGTAATCTCTATTCACCCATGACAGGTTTGCAGACGACACAACAGTGTCTGATTACCAACAATGACAAGACGGCCTACAGGGAGGAGGAGAGGGCCCTGGAGGGAGTGGTGCTAGAAAAATAACCTCTCCTTCAACGTCAACACAACTACAGGATGCAGCAGAGAGAGCACGCCCCCCGTCCACATCACAGACAACCTGATATGGTCCACCCACACAGACAGTGTGGTGAAGAAGTCGCAACAGAGCCTCTTCAACCTCAGGAGGCTGAGGAAATTTGTCTTGGTCCCTAAGACCCTCACAAACTTCTACAGATGCACCATTGAGAGTGAATACCAGACCTGTGAATACCAGACCTGTGAATACCAGACCTGTGAATAGCAGACCTGTGAATAGCAGACCCGTGAATACCAGACCTGTGAATATCAGACCTGTGAATAGCAGACCTATGAATACCAGACCTGTGAATATCAGACCTGTGAATATCAGACCAATGAATACCAGTCCTGTGAATACTAGACCAATGAATACCAGTCCTGTGCATATCAGATCTGTGAATACCAGACCTGTGAATACCAGACCTGTGAATAGCAGACCTGTGAATAACAGTCCTGTGAATACCAGACCAATGAATACCAGACCAATGAATACCAGACCTGTGAATAGCAGACCTGTGAATATCAGACCCGTGAATACCAGTCCTGTGAATACCAGTCCTGTGAATACCAGTCCTGTGAATACCAGTCCTGTGAATAGCAGACCTGTGAATACCAGTCCTGTGAATACCAGACCTGTGAATATCAGACCTGTGAATATCAGACATGTGAATACCAGACCTGTGAATACCAGACCTGTGAATACCAGACCTGTGAATATCAGACCTGTGAATAGCAGACCTATGAATACCAGACCTGTGAATATCAGACCTGTGAATATCAGACCAATGAATACCAGTCCTGTGAATACTAGACCAATGAATACCAGTCCTGTACATACAGATCTGCCAGATACCAGACCCTGTGAATACCAGACCTGTAGAACAGCAGACCTGTGAATAACAGTCCTGTGAATACCAGACCAATGAATACCAGACCAATGAATACCAGACCTGTGAATAGCAGACCTGTGAATATCAGACCCGTGAATACCAGTCCTGTGAATACCAGTCCTGTGAATACCAGTCCTGTGAATACCAGACCTGTGAATACCAGACCTGTGAATACCAGACCAATGAATACCAGACCTGTGAATAGCAGACCTGTGAATAGCAATCCTGTGAATACCAGACCTGTGAATAGCAGACATGTGAATACCAGACCTGTGAATATCAGACATGTGAATACCAGACCTGTGAATAGCAGACCTGTGAATACCAGACCTGTGAATAGCAGACCTGTGAATACCAGACCTGTGAATAGCAGACCTGTGAATACCAGACCTGTGAATACCAGACCTGTGAATACCAGACCTGTGAATACCAGACCAATGAATACCAGACCAATGAATACCAGACCTGTGAATAGCAGACCTATGAATACCAGACCTGTGAATACCAGACCTGTGAATAGCAGACCTGTGAATACAAGACCTGTGAATACCAGACCTGTGAATACCAGACCAGTGAATACCAGACCAGTGAATACCAGACCCGTGAATACCAGACCTGTGAATAGCAGACCTGTGAATACCAGACCTGTGAATACCAGACCTGTGAATACCAGACCTGTGAATACCAGACCTGTGAATACGGTTTCAACTGTACCGGGCAGATGGCAGACAACGTATATCAGTATATCTCAGTGTCTGCCATCTGCCCGGTACAGTTGAAACTGGGATTCATCTGTGAAGAGCACACTTCTCCACTGTACCAGTGGCCATCGAAGTTGAGCATTTGCCCACTGAAGTCGGTTACGACACCAAGCTGCAGTCAGGTCAAGACCCTGGTGAGGACGACGAGCCTGCAGATGAGCTTCCCTGAGACATGCATTGCGTTGTGTGGGCTAGCAATTAGCTGATGTCATCGTGTGCCCCATGGTGGGGTTATGGTATCGGGCAGGCATAAGCTACGGACAATGAACACAATTGCATTTTATCGATGGCAATTTGAATGCACAGAGATATCCTGAGGCCCCATTGTCGTGCCATTCATCCGCCACCATCACCTCATGTTTCATTCCAGACTCTGCCCTATCCCAGTGTTCCAGGCTGGACTCACTATCTGGTCGTTCAGACTCTGCCCTATCCCAGTCGTTCCAGACTCTGGGACTCTGCCCTATCCCAGTCATTCCAGACTCTAGGACTCTGCCCTATCCCAGTCATTCCAGACTCTAGGACTCTGCCCTATCCCAGTCATTCCAGACTCTGGGACTCTGCCCTATCCCAGTCGTTCCAGACTCTGGGACTCTGCCCTATCCCAGTCATTCCAGACTCTAGGACTCTGCCCTATCCCAGTCGTTCCAGACTCTGGGACTCTGCCCTATCCCAGTCGTACCAGACTCTGGGACTCTGCCCTATCCCAGTCATTCCAGACTCTAGGACTCTGCCCTATCCCAGTCGTTCCAGACTCTGGGACTCTGCCCTATCACAGTCATTCCAGACTCTGGGACTCTGCCCTACCCCAGTCGTTCCAGACTCTGGGACTCTGCCCTACCCCAGTCGTTCCAGACTCGAGGACTCTGCCCTATCCCAGTCGTTCCAGACTCTGTTCTGCCCCAGTCATTCCAGACTCTGGGACTCTGCCCTACCCCAGTCATTCCAGACTCTGGGACTCTGCCCTACCCCAGTCATTCCAGACTCTGGGACTCTGCCCTACCCCAGTCATCCCAGTCATTACAGACTCTGGGACTCTGCCCTACCCCAGTCATTCCAGACTCTGGGACTCTGCCCTACCCCAGTCATCCCAGTCATTACAGACTCTGGGACTCTGCCCTATCCCAGTCGTTCCAGACTCTGGGACTCTGCCCTATCCCAGTCGTTCCAGACTCTGGGACTCTGCCCTATCCCAGTCATTCCAGACTCTAGGACTCTGCCCTATCCCAGTCGTTCCAGACTCTGGGACTCTGGTCTACCCCAGTCATTCCAGACTCTGGGACTCTGGTGTACCTCCTACTATACGGTACAGGAATTCACCAGGGTCAACAACCACCTGGATACTGAGTGACAGGACAGCCTTGTGGTCTCCTCGGGCAGGCAGTGGCAATTTAGTTCAACCAATTGGCATGGAGTGAGTGATGACACTATGTCATCTGCTTGTCTGATAGGTCAGTTCTATACATATTGTATTGTACAGCACATCTCCATATATGGACGTGAATAATGAGCCTTTTGATCAAAGAGGGACAGGTTGAATGGGTTTAGGCTTGATCATCTATCCCGCTGAGGAGGATGTTACCATGCAGTTTCCGTTAGAGTATGGAGTACGTCTGAAATTACAGTCAGGCTAATGGAGAGAGGAGCGCGTGGCTCTGAGAGAGAGAGAAACACAGAGAGAGAGGGAGGGAGGGAGGGGGGATGGAGGGAGGGAGGAGCGCGTGGCTCTGAGAGAGAGAGAGAGAAACACAGAGAGAGAGGGAGGGAGGGGTGGCTCTGAGAGAGAGAGAGAAACACAGAGAGAGAGGGAGGGAGGGGTGGCTCTGAGAGAGAGAGAGAAACACAGAGAGAGAGGGAGGGAGAGAGGAGCGCGTGGCTCTGAGAGAGAGAGAAACACAGAGAGAGAGGGAGGGGGGGATGGAGGGAGGGAGGAGCGCGTGGCTCTGAGAGAGAGAGAGAAACACAGAGAGAGAGGGAGGGGGTGGAGGGAGGGAGGGGAAGAATTGGCTCAAGGAGGCCAAGAGGAAACAGGAGGGAGGGAGGGAGGGAGACGGACAGGCCACTAAGTGATGCATCACCAGGTTGATACTCAGCTGTCTGCTGCAGCACACAGAAGTGTAGAATGTGCTGCAGAGTCGCATGGTATGAAACCTTCCTGAGGAATGTTAGGTGCATTTACCACACAGACTCTTTGGTTGAGTTGAATGTCTAAGCGTGTGTTGAAGTAGAATGTCTATTTCAGGGCAGGATGGATGGCAGGTTGTCAGATGCCACAGCCCTCAGTGGAACCCAAACCGCTGGGGCCCTAGGACTCCTAGGGAGAAGGGTGGGAGGTCAGGGCTCGGATGTCAGGGTCGGAGGGCGGTGGGACACACACACGCTCAGGAACTTGTGGAGAGGACCTGTGGACCAGAGAACAGCTGTTTGAGAGGAAGGGAGTGCACTAAACACCATAAAGATGCTGTCACAGCTGCTACAGTACAAGGTGTGTCTGTTCTTCGTGTGTGTGTGTGTGTGTGTGTGTGTGTGTGTGTGTGTGTCCGCTCTGTGTGTTAAGGAGACTGACTGTTGTTTGACAGGTAGTCTATGGAGCTAAGTGTACCTGCCCTACCATCTCTCTACCATGTCTATCTAAATGTGACTGTCACTATGCAGTATGAAGATAGACAGTCCATGTCTGTCTGTCTGCCTGGTGGAGCTCTCCCCTGGGCCCATGTCTGTCTGCGTGGTGGAGCTCTCCCCTGGGCCCATGTCTGTCTGTCTGGTGGAGCTCTCCCCTGGGCCCATGTCTGTCTGCCTGGTGGAGCTCTAACCTGGGCCCATGTCTGACTGGTGGAGCTCTCCCCTGGGCCCATGTCTGTCTGCCTGGTGGAGCTCTCCCCTGGGCCCATGTCTGTCTGCCTGCCTGGTGGAGCTCTCCCCTGGGCCCATGTCTGTCTGTCGCTATGCAGAATGAAGTCCAGGTTTGTTTACTGTTTTTACAGACTGACTGGGTGCTTAGGCGAACACGTGAGCCCCCCTCTCCACCCAGACCCAGACTTAGAAACAGGAACCCATCCCAGGGAAGGAGAGGTCAGGACTGGGCTTCTATCACCAGACCCAGACACAGAAACCCATCCCAGGGAAGGAGAGGTCAGGACTGGGCTTCTATCACCAGACCCAGAAACAGGAACCCATCCCAGAGAAGGAGAGGTCAGGACTGGGCTTCTATCACCAGACCCAGACACAGGAACACATCCCAGGGAAGGAGAGGTCAGGACTGGGCTTCTATCACCAGACCCAGAAACAGGAACCCATCCAAGGGAAGGAGAGGTCAGGACTGGGCTTCTATCACCAGACCCAGAAACAGACACAGGAACCCATCCCAGGGAAGGAGAGGTCAGGACTGGGCTTCTATCACCAGACCCAGAAACAGAAACAGGAACCCATCCCAGGGAAGGAGAGGTCAGGACTGGGCTTCTATCACCAGACCCAGAAACAGGAACCCATCCCAGGGAAGGAGAGGTCAGGACTGGGCTTCTATCACCAGACCCAGAAACAGACACACATCCCAGGGAAGGAGCGGTCAGGACTGGGCTTCTATCACCAGACCAGAAACAGACACAGGAACCCATCCCAGGGAAGGAGGAGGTCAGGACTGGGCTTCTATCACCAGACCCAGACCCAGACCCAGACACAGAAACACATCCCAGGGAAGGAGAGGTCAGGACTGGGCTTCTATCACCAGACCCAGAAACAGAAACAGGAACCCATCCCAGGGAAGGAGAGGTCAGGACTGGGCTTCTATCACCAGACCCAGAAACAGAAACAGGAACCCATCCCAGGGAAGGAGAGGTCAGGACTGGGCTTCTATCACCAGACCCAGAACAGACAGGAACCCATCCCAGGGAAGGAGAGGTCAGGACTGGGCTTCTATCACCAGACCCAGAAACAGGAACCCATCCCAGGGAAGGAGAGGTCAGGACTGGGCTTCTATCACCAGACCCAGACACAGGAACCCATCCCAGGGAAGGAGAGGTCAGGACTGGGCTTCTATCACCAGACCCAGACACAGGAACCCATCCCAGGGAAGGAGAGGTCAGGACTGGGCTTCTATCACCAGACCCAGACAGACACAGAAACCCATCCCAGGGAAGGGAGAGGTCAGGACTGGGCTTCTATCACCAGACCCAGACAGACACAGGAACCCATCCCAGGGAAGGAGAGGGTCAGGACTGAGCTTCTATCACCAGACCCAGACCAGACACAGAAACACATCCCAGGGAAGGAGAGGTCAGGACTGGGCTTCTATCACCAGACCCAGAAACAGGAACCCATCCCAGAGAAGGAGAGGTCAGGACTGGGCTTCTATCACCAGACCCAGAAACAGAAACAGGAACCCATCCCAGGGAAGGAGAGGTCAGGACTGGGCTTCTATCACCAGACCCAGAAACAGACACAGGAACCCATCCCAGGGAAGGAGAGGTCAGGACTGGGCTTCTATCACCAGACCCAGAAACAGGAACCCATCCCAGGGAAGGAGAGGTCAGGACTGGGCTTCTATCACCAGACCCAGAAACAGGAACCCATCCCAGGGAAGGAGAGGTCAGGACTGGGCTTCTATCACCAGACCCAGACACAGGAACCCATCCCAGGGAAGGAGAGGTCAGGACTGGGCTTCTATCACCAGACCCAGAAACAGACACAGGAACCCATCACAGGGAAGGAGAGGTCAGGACTGGGCTTCTATCACCAGACCCAGACACAGGAATACATCCCAGGGAAGGAGAGGTCAGGACTGGGCTTCTATCACCAGACCCAGACTCCAGGAACCCATCCCCAGGGAAGGAGAGAGGTCAGGACTGGGCTTCTATCACCAGACCCAGAAACAGGAACCCATCCCAGAGAAGGAGAGGTCAGGACTGGGCTTCTATCCCCAGACCAGAAACACATCCCAGGGAAGGAGAGGTCAGGACTGGGCTTCTATCACCAGACCCAGTGGAGGGGTAGGATTTCAGGCACCGAGACATCGTGGCTAAACGCATGCTATTTCTATCAGCGCAGGGTGCCAAGTTTAGACAGCCTGGGCTCAGGTGTCTGTCCACCACCTGGGTTCAACTACTATTTCAACTCACTGCTTTGCCTGGCTTAACGGACCGATAGGAAAACGTGCCAAAACGATGAACCCCACACAGCTGGCTCTCTAGGAAGGCTAGAGAAAACACTCAAAAGGTATTTGAACCCAGGTCTGGTCCCCCCGCAGGAGCAGGTCTGGTCCCCCTGACCCGGCTTAGCTGCCGTCGATACTAAAACTTCCTGGGACATATATTATAATGTGACAGGCTGATAGACTGGTTGTAGGAGGAGAGAGGGAGGGAGGAATAGGAGGGAATAGGAGGAGGGGGAATAGGGAATCTAGGCCTGCGTCCCAAACGGGTCCCTATTTCCTATATAGTGCACTACTTGGCTCCCTATTTCCTATATAGTGCACTACTTGGCTCCCTATTTCATATATAGTGCACTACTTGGCTCCCTATTTCCTATATAGTGCACTACTTGGCTCCCTATTTCCTATATAGTGCACTACTTGGCTCCCTATTTCCTATATAGTGCACTACTTGGCTCCCTATTTCCTATATAGTGCACTACTTGGCTCCCTATTTCCTATATAGTGCACTACTTTTGACCAGGGCCCTGGAGTCCAAAGTCTTGTTTCAAAGTAGTGCACTTCATAGGGAATAAGGTATATGCTATTAGGGATGTAAATCAGCCCAGTCAACTGCTGAGTCCCTGGAGTAGACGGATGAAATCAACCCCCCCCCCTCTTCAGAATGATGGATCAGCCGGAAACTGTGGGATAGTTGTCATCGCCATGGTAATCGCTCAAACAGGAAGGAAGCAGATGATTGGCTGGGTGTCAAAGTGGATCAAATCAAATCAAATTTATATTGGTCACATATTTATCAGATG
>NW_027034494.1:0-8131 GCF_034236695.1 Oncorhynchus nerka | reverse complement strand
TACTGTACCCTGTAACTCTGAACCAGCTAGGGTCTACTGTACCCTGTAACTCTGAACCACCTGGGGTCTACTGTAACCCTGTAACTCTGGAACCAGCTAGGGTCTACCTGTACCCTGTACCTCTGAACCAGCTGGGGTCTACTGTACCCTGTAACTCTGAACCAGCTAGGAGTCTACTGTACCCTGTAACTCTGAACCAGCTAGGGTCTACCGTACCCTATAACTCTGAACCAGCTAGGGCTACTGTACCCTATAACTACTGAACCAGCTGGGGAATTGCTGTATCCATGTAACTCTGAACCAGCTAGGGTCTACTGTACCCTATAACTCCTGAACCAGCTAGGGTCTACTGTACCCCTATAACTCTGAACCAGCTAGGGTCTACTGTACCCTATAACTCTTGAACCAGCTAGGTCTACTGTACCCTGTAACTCTGAACCAGCTAGGGTCTACTGTACCCTATAACTCTGAACCAGCTGGGGTCTACTGTACCCTGTAACTCTGAACCAGCTAGGGTCTACTGTACCCTATAACTCTGAACCAGCTAGAGTCTACTGTACCCTATAACTCTGAACCAGCTAGGGTCTACTGTACCCTATAACTCTGAACCAGCTAGGGTCTACTGTACCCTATAACTCTGAACCAGCTAGGGTCTACTGTACCCTGTAACTCTGAACCAGCTAGGGTCTACTTACCCTATAACTCTGAACCACTAGGGTCTACTGTACCCTATAACTCCTGAACCAGCTAGGGTCTACTGTATCCTGTAACTCTGAACCAGCTAGGGTCTACTGTACCCTGTAACTCTGAACCAGCTAGGGTCTACTGTACCCTATAACTCCTGAACCAGCTAGAGTCTACTGTACCCTATAACTCTGAACCAGCTAGGGTCTACTGTACCCTGTAACTCTGAACCAGCTAGGGTCTACTGTACCCTGTAACTCTGAACCAGCTAGGGTGTAACTGTACCCTATAACTCTGAACCAGCTGGGGTCATACTGTACCCTATAACTCTGAACCAGCTAGGGTCTACTGTACCCTATAACTCTGAACCAGCTAGGGTCTACTGTACCCTATAACTCTGAACCAGCTAGGGTCTACTGTACCCTATAACTCTGAACCAGCTAGGGTCTACTGTACCCTATAACTCTGAACCAGCTAGAGTCTAATGTACCCTATAACTCTGAACCAGCTAGTGTCTACTGTACCCTATAACTCTGAACCAGTTAGGGTCTACTGTATTCTGTAACTCTGAACCAGCTAGGGTCTACTGTACCCTGTAACTCTGAACCAGCTAGGGTATACTGTACACTATAACTCTGAACCAGCTAGGGTCTACCGTACCCTGTAACTCTGAACCAGCTGGGGTATACTGTACCATGTAACTCTGAACCAGCTAGGGTCTACTGTACCCTATAACTCTGAACCAGCTAGGGTCTACTGTACCCTGTAACTCTGAACCAGCTAGGGTCTACTGTACCCTATAACTCTGAACCAGCTAGGGTCTACTGTACCCTATAACTCTGAACCAGCTAGGGTCTACTGTACCCTATAACTCTGAACCAGCTAGGGTCTACTGTACCCTATAACTCTGAACCAGCTAGGGTCTACTGTACCCTATAACTCTGAACCAGCTAGGGTCTACTGTACCCTGTAACTCTGAACCAGCTAGGGTCTACTGTACCCTATAACTCTGAACCAGCTAGGGTCTACTGTACCCTATAACTCTGAACCAGCTAGGGTCTACTGTACCCTATAACTCTGAACCAGCTAGGGTCTACTGTACCCTATAACTCTGAACCAGCTAGGGTCTACTGTACCCTATAACTCTGAACCAGCTAGGGTCTACTGTACCCTATAACTCTGAACCAGCTAGGGTCTACTGTACCCTGTAACTCTGAACCAGCTAGGGTCTACTGTACCCTATAACTCTGAACCAGCTAGGGTCTACTGTACCCTATAACTCTGAACCAGCTAGGGTCTACTGTACCCTGTAACTCTGAACCAGCTAGGGTCTACTGTACCCTATAACTCTGAACCAGCTAGGGTCTACTGTACCCTATAACTCTGAACCAGCTAGGGTCTACTGTACCCTATAACTCTGAACCAGCTAGGGTCTACTGTACCCTATAACTCTGAACCAGCTAGGGTCTACTGTACCCTGTAACTCTGAACCAGCTAGGGTCTACTGTACCCTATAACTCTGAACTAGCTAGGGTCTACTGTACCCTATAACTCTGAACCAGCTAGGGTCTACTGTACCCTGTAACTCTGAACCAGCTAGGGTCTACTGTACCCTGTAACTCTGAACCAGCTAGGGTCTACTACCCTATAACTCTGAACCAGCTAGGGTCTACTGTACCCTGTAACTCTGAACCAGCTAGGGTCTACTACCCTATAACTCTGAACCAGCTAGGGTCTACTGTACCCTGTAACTCTGAACCAGCTAGGGTCTACTGTACCCTATAACTCTGAACCAGCTAGGGTCTACTGTACCCTATAACTCTGAACCAGCTAGGGTCTACTGTACCCTATAACTCTGAACCAGCTAGGGTCTACTGTACCCTGTAACTCTGAACCAGCTAGGGTCTACTGTACCCTGTAACTCTGAACCAGCTAGGGTCTACTGTACCCTATAACTCTGAACCAGCTAGGGTCTACTGTACCCTATAACTCTGAACCAGCTAGGGTCTACTGTACCCTATAACTCTGAACCAGCTAGGGTCTACTGTACCCTATAACTTGAACCAGCTAGGGTCTACTGTACCCCTGTAATCTCTGGAACTAGCTAGGGGTCTACTACCCTATAACTCTGAACCAGCTAGGTCTACTGTACCCTGTAACTCTGAACCAGCTAGGGTCTACTTCCTATAACTCTGAACCAGCTAGGTCTACTGTACCCTGTAACTCTGAACCAGCTAGGGTCTACTGTACCCTGTAACTCTGGAACCAGCTAGGTCTACTGTACCCTATAACTCTGAACCAGCTTAGGCCCTGTACCCTGTAACTCTGAACCAGCTAGGGTCTACTACCTCCTATAACTCTGAACCAGCTAGGGTCTACTGTACTCCTATAACTCTGAACCAGCTAGAGTCTAATGTACCCTATAACTCTGAACCAGCTAGGTCTACTGTACCCTGTAACTCTGAACCAGCTAGGGTCTACCTTACCCTATAACTCTGAACCAGCTTAGGGTCTACTGTACCCTATAACTCTGAACCAGCTAGACTGTACTAATGCATGAAACTCTGAACCAGCTAGGTCTACTGTACCCTGTAACTCTGAACCAGCTAGGGTCTACTGTACCCCTGTAACTCTGAACACCCTAGGGTCTACTGTACCCTGTAACTCTGAACCAGCTTAGGTCTACTGTACCCTGTAACTCTGAAACAGCTGGGGTCTACTGTACCCTATAACTCTGAACCAGCTAGGTCTACTGTATCCTGTAACTCTGAACCAGCTAGGGCTATTGTACCCTATAACTCTGAACCAGCTAGGGGTTAACTGTACCCTATAACTCTGAACCAGCTGGGGTACTGTACCATGTAACTCTGAACCAGCTAGGGTCTACTGTACCCTATAACCCTGAACCAGCTAGGGTCTACTAACCCTATAACTCAACCAGCTAGGCCTACATTTGCTCCTGAACCAGCTAGGATGTATAATAACTTGAACCAGCTAGGGTCTACAGTACCCTATAACTCTGAACCAGCTAGGGGATGTACTGTACCCTATAACTTGAACCAGCTAGGGTCTACTGTACCTATAACTTGAACCAAATGACTGTACCCTGTAACTTGAACCAGCTAGGGTCTACTACCCTATAATCCTGAACCAGCTAGGGTCTACTGTACCCTATAACTCTGGAACCAGCTAGGAGTCTAATGTACCCTATAACTCTGAACCAGCTAGGGTCTACTGTACCCTGTAACTCTGAACCAGCTAGGTCTACCTACCCTATAATCCTGAACCAGCTAGGGTCTACTGTACCCTATAACTCTGAACCAGCTAGAGTCTAATGTACCCTATAACTCTGAACCAGCTAGGTCTACTGTACCCTGTAACCTGAACCAGCTAGGGTCTACTGTACCCTGTAACTCTGAACACCCTAGGGTCACTGTACCCTGTAACTCTGAACCAGCTAGGGTCTACTGTACCCTATAACTCTGAACCAGCTAGGGTCTACTGTACCCTATAACTCTGAACCAGCTAGGGTCTACTGTACCCTGTAACTCTGAACCAGCTAGGGTCTACTGTACCCTATAACTCTGAACCAGCTAGGGTCTACTGTACCCTGTAACTCTGAACCAGCTAGGGTCTACTGTACCCTATAACTCTGAACCAGCTAGGGTCTACTGTACCCTGTAACTCTGAACCAGCTAGGGTCTACTGTACCCTATAACTCTGAACCAGCTAGGGTCTACTGTACCCTGTAACTCTGAACCAGCTAGGGTCTACTGTACCCTATAACTCTGAACCAGCTAGGGTCTACTGTACCCTATAACTCTGAACCAGCTAGTCTACTGTACCCTGTAACTCTGAACCAGCTAGGGTCTACTGTACCCTATAACTCTGAACCAGCTAGGGTCTACTGTACCCTATAACTCTGAACCAGCTAGGGTCTACTGTACCCTGTAACTCTGAACCAGCTAGGGTCTACTGTACCCTGTAACTCTGAACCAGCTAGGGTCTACTGTACCCTGTAACTCTGAACCAGCTAGGGTCTACTGTACCCTATAACTCTGAACCAGCTAGGGTCTACTGTACCCTGTAACTCTGAACCAGCTAGGGTCTACTGTACCCTATAACTCTGAACCAGCTAGGGTCTACTGTACCCTATAACTCTGAACCAGCTAGAGTCTACTGTACCCTATAACTCTGAACCAGCTAGGGTCTCCTGTACCCTATAACTCTGAACCAGCTAGGATGTACTGTACCCTATAACTCTGAACCAGCTAGGGTCTCCTGTACCCTATAACTCTGAACCAGCTAGGATGTACTGTACCCTGTAACTCTGAACCAGCTAGGGTCTACTGTACCCTATAACTCTGAACCAGCTAGGGTCTACTGTACCCTGTAACTCTGAACCAGCTAGGGTCTACTGTACCCTGTAACTCTGAACCAGCTAGGGTCTACTGTACCCTGTAACTCTGAACCAGCTAGGGTCTACTGTACCCTGTAACTCTGAACCAGCTAGGGTCTACTGTATCCTGTAACTCTGAACCAGCTAGGGTCTACTGTACCCTATAACTCTGAACCAGCTAGGGTCTACTGTACCCTATAACTCTGAACCAGCTAGGGTCTACTGTACCCTATAACTCTGAACCAGCTGGGGTATACTGTACCCTGTAACTCTGAACCAGCTAGGGTCTACTGTACCCTATAACCCTGAACCAGCTAGGGTCTACTGTACCCTATAACTCTGAACCAGCTAGGGCCTACAGTACCCTATGTCTCTGAACCAGCTAGGATGTACTGTACCCTATAACTCTGAACCAGCTAGGGTCTACTGTACCCTATAACTCTGAACCAGCTAGGGTCTACTGTACCCTGTAATCTCTGAGACCAGCTAGGGTCTACTGTACCCTGTAACTCTGAACCAGCTAGGGTCTACTGTACCCTATAACTCTGAACCAGCTAGGGTCTACTGTACCCTATAACTCTGAACCAGCTAGGGTCTACTGTACCCTATAACTCTGAACCAGCTAGGGTCTACTGTACCCTATAACTCTGAACCAGCTAGGGTCTACTGTACCCTATAACTCTGAACCAGCTAGAGTCTAATGTACCCTATAACTCTGAACCAGCTAGGGTCTACTGTACCCTGTAACTCTGAACCAGCTAGGGTCTACTGTACCCTGTAACTCTGAACCAGCTAGGGTCTACTGTACCCTGTAACTCTGAACCAGCTGGGGTATACTGTACCCTATAACTCTGAACCAGCTAGGGTCTACTGTACCCTGTAACTCTGAACCAGCTAGGGTCTACTGTACCCTATAACTCTGAACCAGCTAGGGTCTACTGTACCCTATAACTCTGAACCAGCTAGGGTCTACTGTACCTATAACTCTGAACCAGCTAGGGTCTACTGTACCCTGTAACTCTGAACCAGCTAGGGTCTACTGTACCCTATAACTCTGAACCAGCTAGGGTCTACTGTACCCTATAACTCTGAACCAGCTAGGGTCTACTGTACCTATAACTCTGAACCAGCTAGGGTCTACTGTACCCTATAACTCTGAACCAGCTAGGGTCTACTGTACCCTGTAACTCTGAACCAGCTAGGGTCTACTGTACCCTATAACTCTGAACCAGCTAGGGTCTACTGTACCCTGTAACTCTGAACCAGCTAGGGTCTACTGTACCCTATAACTCTGAACCAGCTAGGGTCTACTGTACCCTATAACTCTGAACCAGCTAGGGTCTACTGTACCCTATAACTCTGAACCAGCTAGGGTCTACTGTACCCTATAACTCTGAACCAGCTAGGGTCTACTGTACCCTGTAACTCTGAACCAGCTAGGGTCTACTGTACCCTATAACTCTGAACCAGCTAGGGTCTACTGTACCCTGTAACTCTGAACCAGCTAGGGTCTACTGTACCCTGTAACTCTGAACCAGCTAGGGTCTACTGTACCCTATAACTCTGAACCAGCTAGGGTCTACTGTACCCTGTAACTCTGAACCAGCTAGGGTCTACTGTACCCTGTAACTCTGAACCAGCTAGGGTCTACTGTACCCTATAACTCTGAACCAGCTAGGGTCTACTGTACCCTGTAACTCTGAACCAGCTAGGGTCTACTGTACCCTATAACTCTGAACCAGCTAGGGTATACTGTACCCTATAACTCTGAACCAGCTAGGGTCTACTGTACCCTATAACTCTGTACCAGCTAGGGTCTACTGTACCCTGTAACTCTGAACCAGCTAGGGTCTACTGTACCCTGTAACTCTGAAGCAGCTAGGGTCTACTGTACCCTATAACTCTGAACCAGCTAGGGTCTACTGTACCCTGTAACTCTGAACCAGCTAGGGTCTACTGTACCCTATAACTCTGAACCAGCTAAGGTCTACTGTACCCTATAACTCTGAACCAGCTAGGGTATACTGTACCTCTGTAACTCTGAACCAGCTAGGGTCTACTGTACCCTATAACTCTGAACCAGCTAGGGTCTACTGTACCCTATAACTCTGAACCAGCTAGGGTCTACTGTACCCTGTAACTCTGAACCAGCTAGGGTCTACTGTACCCTGTAACTCTGAACCAGCTAGGGTCTACTGTACCCTATAACTCTGAACCAGCTGAGGTCTACTGTACCCTGTAACTCTGGAACCAGCTAGGGTCTACTGTACCCTATAACTCTGAACCAGCTAGGGTCTCACTGTACCCTATAACTCTGAACCAGCTAGGGTCTACTGTACCCTGTAACTCTGAACCAGCTAGGGTCTGCACTGTACCCTGTAACTCTGAACCAGCTAGGGTATACTGTACCCTATAACTCTGAACCAGCTAGGGTCTACTGTACCCTATAACTCTGAACCAGCTAGGGTCTACTGTACCCTGTAACTCTGAACCAGCTAGGTCTACTGTACCCTGTAACTCTGAACCAGCTAAGTCTACTGTACCCTATAACTCTGAACCAGCTAGGGTCTACTGTACCCTATAACTCTGAACCAGCTCAGGTCTACTGTACCCTATAACTCTGAACCAGCTAGGGTCTACTGTACCCTATAACTCTGAACCAGCTAGGGTCTACTGTACCCTGTAACTCTGAACCAGCTAGGGTCTACTGTACCCTATAACTCCTGAACCAGCTAGGGTCTACTGTACCCTGTAACTCTGAACCAGCTAGGGTCTACTGTACCCTGTAACTCTGAACCAGCTAGGGTCTACTGTACCCTGTAACTCTGGAACCAGCTAGGGTCTACTGTACCCTGTAACTCTGAACCAGCTGGGGTCTAACTGTACCCTATAACTCCTGAACCAGCTGGGGTCTACTGTACCCTGTAACTCTGAACCAGCTAGGGTCTACCTGTCACCCCTGTAACCCTGAACCAGCTAGGAGTCTACTGTACCCTATAACTCTGAACCAGCTAGGGCCTACAGTACCCTATGTCTCTGAACAGCTAG
>NW_027034493.1:0-8130 GCF_034236695.1 Oncorhynchus nerka | reverse complement strand
CTCGGAGAGGGTGGAGAGGAGGATCTGATGGTTCACAGTATCGAAGGCAGCTGATAGGTCTAGAAGGATGAGAGCAGAGGAGAGAGAGTTAGCTTTAGCAGTGCGGAGCGCCTCCGTGATACAGAGAAGAGCAGTCTCAGTTGAATGACTAGTCTTGAAACCTGACTGATTTGGATCAAGAAGGTCATTCTGAGAGAGATAGCGGGAGAGCTGGCCAAGGACGGCACGTTCAAGGGTTTTGGAGAGAAAAGAAAGAAGGGATACTGGTCTGTAGTTGTTGACATCGGAGGGATCGAGTGTAGGTTTTTTCAGAAGGGGTGCAACTCTCGCTCTCTTGAAGACGGAAGGGACGTAGCCAGCGGTCAGGGATGAGTTGATGAGCGAGGTGAGGTAAGGGAGAAGGTCTCCGGAAATGGTCTGGAGAAGAGAGGAGGGGATAGGGTCAAGCGGGCAGGTTGTTGGGCGGCCGGCCGTCACAAGACGCGAGATTTCATCTGGAGAGAGAGGGGAGAAAGAGGTCAGAGCACAGGGTAGGGCAGTGTGAGCAGAACCAGCGGTGTCGTTTGACTTAGCAAACGAGGATCGGATGTCGTCGACCTTCTTTTCAAAATGGTTGACGAAGTCATCTGCAGAGAGGGAGGAGGGGGAGGGGATTCAGGAGGGAGGAGAAGGTGGCAAAGAGCTCTTAGGGTTAGAGGCAGATGCTTGGAATTTAGGGGAGGTAGAAAGTATTTTTAGCAGCAGCGACAGAAGAGGAAAATGTAGAGAGGAGGGAGGAAGGATGCCAGGTCCGTGAGGCTTAGCTCCTCCATTTCCGCTCGGGCTGCCCGAGCCCTGTTCTGTGAGCTCGCAATGAGTCGTCGAGCCACGGAGCGGGAGGGGAGGACCGAGCCGGCCTGGAGGATAGGGACATAGAGAGTCAAAGGATGCAGAAAGGGAGGGAGGAGGGTTGAGGAGGCAGAATCAGAGATAGGTTGGAGAAGGGCTTGAGCAGAGGAAAGAGATGATAGGATGGAAGAGGAGAGAGTAGCGGGGAGAGAGAGGAAGGTTGGAACGGCGCGATACCATCCGAGTAGGGGCAGTGGAAGTGTTGGATGAGAGCGAGAGGAAATGGATAAGGGCAAGGTAGTGGCCGGAGACTTGAGGAGTTGCAATGAGGTTAGTGGAAGAACAGCATCTTAAAGATGAGGTCGAGCTTATTGCCTGCCTTGTGAGTAGGGGGAAGGTGAGAGGGAGAGGTCAGAGAGGAGGAAAGAAGGAGGCAGAGAGGAATGAGTCAAAGGTAGACGATGGGGAGGTTAAAGTCGCCCAGAACTGTGAGAGGTGAGCCGTCCTCAGAAGGAGCTTATCAAGGGATCAAGCTCATTGATGAACTCTCCGAGGAACCTGGAGGGCTTATAAATGATAAGGATGTTAAGCTTGAAAGGGCTGCAGTAACTGTGACAGCATGGAATTCAAAGGAGAAGACAGATGGGTAAGGAGAAAGAGAGAATGACCACTTGGGAGAGATGAGATCCCGGTGCCACCACCCCCGCTGACCAGAAGCTCGGGGTGTCTTTTTTTGAGAACACGTGGGCGGACGAAGAGCAGTAGGAGTAGCAGTGTTATCTGTGGATCCATGTTTCCGTCAGTGCCAAGAAGTCGAGGGACTGGAGGGGAGGCAGGCTGAGATGAACTCTGCCTTGTTGGCGAGATCGGCAGTTGCAGAGGCTACCGAGACCCTGAACCCACGGGTTGTGCGCGCTGGGACCACCAGATTAGGGTGGCGCGCCACGCGGTGTGGGAGCGTTTATATGGTCTGTGCAGAGAGGAGAGAACAGGGATAGACAGACACATAGTTGACAGGCTACAGAAGAGGCTACGCTAATGCAAAGGAGATTGGAATGACAAGTGGACTACACGTCTCGAATGTTCAGAAAGTTGAGCTTACGTAGCAAGAATCTTATTGACTAAAATGATTAAAAATGATACAGTACTGCTGAAGTAGGCTAGGTGGCAGTGGCTGCGTTGTTGACTTTGTAGACTAGCTGGCAGTGGCTGCGTTGTTGATTACGTGACGTTACGTTAAAAGAACGACAATAGCTGGCTAGGTAACCTAGAAAATCGCTCTAGGCTACACAATTATCTTTGATACAGAGACGGCTATGTAGCTAGCTAATAATTTTGCACGCCCAATTTTTCAGTTTTTGATTTGTTAAAAAAGTTTGAAATATCCAATAAATGTTGTTCCACTTCATGATTGTGTCCCACTTGGTGTTGATTCTTCACAAAAAAATACAGTTTTATATCTTTATGTTTGAAACCTGAAATGTGGCAAAAGGTCGCAAAGTTCAAGGGGGCTGAATACTTTCGCAAGGCACTGTATCTCTACCCTCTTGCAGCGCATCCAATCTTTTCTCTCAAAATATCTCTTGTACGATATTACATGTAATAATTCTTCATTAACATCATTAGGCTGGCCACTATACGTCCAAAATACCTGTACACTGTCTGTCCACAATGTGATTAGACCATTGAACAATGCTCTATTATAAATATAGGCATCATACTTCTTCTCTATGCATTATATATTCATTATGTCTTTCTTTCCATAAAACTTGTGACATATTCATATTGGCAGCGTGACAAATCAGATGTGTAGTGAAATGGTGTGACTGAGGAGAGCAGTGGAGAATTAAATCCAACAGGCAATCTCTCCACAATCCCTTCATTTGACTGGGGAAATACCCAGGGACGAGAAAGCGAATGCGATTGAATTGAACTAAAGATAGATACACAGAAAGCGGATGTAGGAAAGTGTGCTATAATTGAGTGATCATATATGCCTTACACCAAACTTCTCGGTCCCAATTCATTTATCAATGGCTAGCTATACATTGCCTAGTGAAAGTTCACACCCCTTTCTAAATCTAGAAAGGATTATAATTTACAGATATACATAACCTGCTCCATATTTTCAAAGTAAAATCAATATAGAAAATGTTCTAAATTAATAAAAAACTAAAAAAAGAAGATGTCTTGATTGCATATGTCTTCACACCCCAGAGTTAATAACTTGGTGGAAGCACCTTTGGCAGCAATTACAGCTGTAATTAATTTTGAATAAGATTCTACCAACTCTGCACAACTCTTAGGGGAACATAATTGCTCAAGCTCAGTTTATTTGGTTCGAATCATTAAGGGACAGCAATATTCAAACCTCGTCTCTGATTTTCAATCCATTTTAATGTCAGGACTGAGACTGAACCCCCGGGAACACTCAATTCTCTTGGAAAACATTCAGATGTTTTTAAAAATGATTTGTGTAATTGTCCCTACCAAAATATTAAACTCTATTCAAGGGTCATGTATTCAGAAGACTGAGGCAGGATTTCTCTAGCTTTTTACCTGGGCTTGGCTCCTTTCATATTTCTTTTATCCTGACGAACTCCCAAGCTGTCGGTGACAAACATACAACAGGATGCTGCCACCACAATACTTGAAAATGCAAGGGATCAACAACATTGCATTCACTCCACATTACTGGCCTGTATAACAAAGTGAAAAGAAAGAAGGCTGTGTTAAAAAAAAAATGTTTCAAATCATCCATTATTTTTGCAATAAGGCCCTTAAGTAATACTGCAAGGCAATATTGGGCTTGCAAACTATTACAGATTACAAAGGGAAGCACAACTGAGAGCTGCACAGTGACACAAGCCTGCCAGATGAGCTGAATAACTTCTATGCTCGCCTCGGTAGGCAACACTGAAACATGCATGAGAGCATCAGCTGGTCCGGGATGACTGTGTGGTCACACTCTCCGCAGCTGATGTGAGTAAGATCTTTAAACAGGTCAACATTCACAAGGCCACTGGGCCAGATGGATTACCAGGATGTTAACTCCGGTGTGCACTGACCAACTCGCAAGTGTCTTCACTGACATTTTCAACCCTCTCCCTGACTGAGTCTGTAATACCAACATGTTTCAAGAAGATCACCATTGTCCCTGTGGCTAAGAACACTAAGGTAACCTGCCTAAATGACTACCGACTCCTAGCACTCACATCTGTAGCCATGAAATGCTTTGAACGGGTGGTCATGGCCCACATCAACACCATTATCCTAGAAACCCTAGACCCATTCCAATTTGCATACCGCACCAACAGATCCACAGATGATGCAATCTCTATTACACTCCACACTACCCTTTCTCACCTGGACAAATGGAACACCTATGTGAGAATGCTATTCATTGACTACAGCTCAGCGTTCAACACCATAGTGCCCTCAAAGCTCATCACTAAGCTATGGACCCTGGGACTAAACACCTCCCTCTGCAACTGGATCCTAGACTTCCTGGATGGGCCGCCCTAGGTGGTAAGGGTAGGTAACAATACATGCGTCGCTGATCCTCAACACGGGGCCCCTCAGGGTGTGTGCTCAGTCCCCTCCTGTATTCCCTGTTCACTCATGACTGCAATGCCAGGCACAACTACAACACCATCATTAAGTTTGCCGATGACACAACAGTGGAAGGCCTGATCACCGACAATGATGAGAAAGCCTGTAGGGAGGAGGTCAGAGACCTGACCCTTTTGCAATTATGTTAGCACAGCTGGAAACTGTTGTCCTGATTAATAAAGCAATAAAACTGACCTTTCTTTAGACTAGTTGAGTATCTGGAGCATCAGCATTTGTGGGTTCGATTACAGGGCTCAAATTGACCAGAAACAAGTACTTTCTTCTGAAATTCATCAGTCTATTCTTTTTCAGAGAAATGAAGGCTATTCCACGTGAGAAATTGCCAAGAAACTGAAGATCTCGTACAACGCTGTGTACTACTCCCTTCACAGAACAGCGCAAACTGGCCCTAACCAGAATAGATAAAGGAGTGGGAGGCCCCGGTGCACAACTGAGCAAGAGGACAAGTACATTAGAGTGTCTAGTTTGAGAAACAGACACCTCACAATTTCTCAACTGGCAGCTTCATTAAATAGTACCTGCAAAAACACCAGTCTCAATGTCAACAGTGAAGACTCCGGGATGCTGGCCTTCTAGGCATTACCCAAGCCCTTCTAGGCATTACCAAGGCCCTCATCAAAACCTAGCTGGCTCAGTAACTACAAGATCAGTTGATTTCAGTTGGGAAAGCACAACTGTTATGTCTTTTACATCCACACAAGGATGAACCTGCCAGATGTCTGGCCACTACCACCAGACGGGGGTGTTTTCCAAACCTTGATTGAGACGTTGTACCAGAGTAGGCCTACTATCAGAGGAATAACGTAAAATGGGCCACTAGTGGATTCATGTTATGGAAAATCAAAATGTTTTATGCTCTTTTAGTATTTATTTTAGGATCCATTGTTAATACTATGTAACTGCCTCACAATTTAATAATGAAACGTGAAGTGTTGAAGATCTTTTTTATGTATGTCTGTCTAAATCCTTATTCTGGCAAGTATTTTCTGTCTGGACTAAATCAGTCCCCTCCAGACTATGTCAATAAAGGTCTGTATCAAAATCCTGAAGTCAAATACTTCCAAATACTTGAGGTGTGCTTGATTAGCTTTGCTGGATACAAATGAAGCATCAAATCGTGTTGTTGTCCCAAATGTGCAAACTGGTCCCACCCTGCACATTGGTCAAGCTTTTAATCAAGCAAACTATTAAAGTATTTGACATATGCACAGGTCTGCTGTACTCTCAAGAGAATTTGGAGACATACAGTTATATGCCAGTCTTGGTAGAGACATCTAGTGGTTGCACAATTAATAATGAATCCAATTAGATATTGTGTAATGGCTACTTTCTCTGTTACACTTCAAATAAAAGTGTAACAGAAGTTACCTGCAACCAAATGGTGTCTTTTGGGTGCTTGATAAGTTATTATTGGGATATTGCTGTGTAATTACCATTTCACCATGTAAATTCCCAATAACTACCTGGAAATGTATCTACTATAAAATTGTGTTTCATAAAGTTAGTTTGGAGGTTAATCAAATTAACATGACATCAATCTCCAAGGAAGTGTCATTGAGCAAGACTGAGAAAATACAGTTTTGGAGCAGAGAGCATGGCCATATAAATTGCACCCATTTAAGCTTCTATATGCAGACAAGCTACAGACATAAATCTCCATAAGGGCTGGCTGCCTGTGTAGGGAGCCAGTAACAGATGCAGCTCAGGTGCAGAGTGCGTGGTGTATACAGTACACTGAGTGTAGGAGGTATCCTACAAGGAAGGAGACCCAGGGTGAGTGACAGCACTTAAGAGGTTTGGGCCAGGCCTGTTGAGACCTCTGCCTAGCAGCAATGGAGAGGAGTACAGTTTCTTTGACAAGCAGATGCCTCTGTCCTCGATCCCCTCCCCCTCCCCCAATGCGACGACAAGGTTCCCCCAAGCAAGTCTCAAAGGAGACATCCAATCTAAAGATATACCCTTTATTCAAATTCCAACAAATGAATCTCAACCAAACCCTTACTTTCTTTATAAAAAAATGTGAAAATAGTAGTGTTTAAAACCTCTTAAGGATCGGACCTTTCTTTTCAATTTTCACCCTAAATGACATACCCAAATCTAACTGCCTGTAGCTCAGGACCTGAAGCAAGGATATGCATATTATTGATACCATTTGAAAGGAAACACTTTGAAGTTTGTGGAAATGTGAAATTAATGTAGGAGAATATAACACATTAGATCTGGTAAAGGATCATACAAACCAAAAACATGTATTCTCAACAACAACAAAAATAGTTCTATCATCTTTGAAATGCAAGAGAAAGGCCATACAGAGACAGCAGGGTTCAAACTGTAGAACCCAGTTCCTACATTTGTGTCACGTTCTGACCTTAATTTCCTTTGTTTTGTATTTATTTAGTATGGTCAGGGCGTGAGTTGGGTGGGTTGTCTATGTTTGTTTTTCTAGGTTTTGGGAATTTCTATGTTTTTAGGCCTAGTATGGTTCTCAATCAGAGGCAGGTGTCATTAGTTGTCTCTGATTGAGAATCATACTTAGGTAGCCTGGTTTCACTGTGTGTTTGTGGGTGATTGTTTCGTGTCTGTGTTTGTTCGCCACACGGTACTGTTTTCGGTTTTGTTCACGTTTATTGTTTTGTATTCATTGAGTGTTCAGTTTATGTTTTTAAATAAACAACCATGGACACTTACCACACCGCATCTTGGTCCGATCCTTGCTACACCTCCTCTTCAGACGAAGAGGAGGAAAACCATTACAATTTGAATATAAAAATGGATTGTATCACACAACTATGCTACATTTTATCCCTGGGACCAGGGACCAAGACAAATCAGAGCAAGATTACTGAATGTAACTACATTTTTTACCTTCAAAGGTGAATGTATCAAACCAGTTGCCGTGATAAAAGTTTTGTTGTTGTGCACTCTCCTCAAACAATAACATGGTATTTTTTCACTGTGATAGCTACTGTAAATTGGACAGTGTGTCACGGCTTTCTTCTGTTGAAGTAGAGGCGGACCAAAACGCAGAGTGGTTATTTTGATACATCTTTAATAAAGATGAAAATAGAACAATATACAAAAACAAGAATCGTGAAAAACCGAAAACAGCCCCCCCAAGGTGCGGACTCCGGCCGCAAAACCTGAACCTATTGGGGAGGGTCTGGGTGGGCATCTGTCCGCGGTGGCGGCTCTGGTGCTGGACGTGGCCCCCACTTCACCATAGTCTTAGCCCGCCCCATTGTCCGCTTCCGTGGCCTCCTAACCACGGCGACCCTTCTAAATTAACCCACTGGACGAGGGGCAGCTCGGGACAGATCCTGGCTGACTGGCGGCTCTGGCAGATCCTGGCTGACTGGCGGCTCTGGCAGATCCTGGCGGCACTGGCGGATCCTTGCAGACTGGCGGCACTGGCGGATCCTTGCAGACTGGCGGCACTGGCGGATCCTTGCAGACTGGCGGCACTGGCGGATCCTTGCAGACTGGCGGCACTGGCAGATCCTTGCAGACTGGCGGATCCTTGCAGACTGGAGGCACTGGTGGCTCCTTGCAGACTGGCGGCACTGGTGGCTCAGGACAGACGGGAGACTCTGACGGCGCTGGGCAGACGGGTAGCTCAGGCGGTGCTGGAGAGGAGGAAGGCTCCGGTAACGCTGGACAGGCGGGAGACTC
>NW_027034492.1:0-8128 GCF_034236695.1 Oncorhynchus nerka | reverse complement strand
TAACTCCAGTGATATGTCTCAACAGTAATAACTCCAGTGATATGTCTCAACAGTAATAATCTCAGCTAATAACTCAGTGATATGTCTCAACATTAATAACTCCAGTGATATGTCTCAACAGTAAAAACTCCAGTGATATGTCTCAACAGTAAAAACTCCAGTGATATGTCTCAACAGTAAAAACTCCAGTGATATGTCTCAGCAGTAATAACTCCAGTGAAATGTCTCAACAGTAATAACTCCAGTGATATGTCTCAACAGTGATAACTTCAGTGATATGTCTCAACAGTAATAACTCCAGTGATATGTCTCAACAGTAATAACTCCAGTGATATGTCTCAACATTAATAACTCCAGTGATATGTCTCAACAGTAATAACTCCAGTGATATGTCTCAGCAGTAATAACTCCAGTGATATGTCTCAACAGTGTAACTCCAGTGATATGTCTCAACAGTGTAACTCCAGTGATATGTCTCAGCAGTAATAACTCCAGTGATATGTCTCAACAGTAATAACTCCAGTGATATGTCTCAACATTAATAACTCCAGTGATATGTTTCAACAGTAATAACTCCAGTAATATGTCTCGACAGTAATAACTCCAGTGATATGTCTCGACAGTAATAATTCCAGTGATATGTCTCAACAGTTTTTCCATAAGTTGACATATACTGTATGTCAGAGAGCTTGTCCATTTCAAGGTCTGGGAAAAGGGTGTCTCGATTCTATTGGAAAGTTCACGCCAGCCTCCCTCTGCAACGTGTACATGATCCCACAGAGCCCAGATAAGACATCCTGACCGCAAGTCTGTGCTTCCTGTATAAAAGCCCCTCAGTGAGTCTGTCTCCATCAAGCTGAAAACATCTATCGCCCTGTGGATCCTCTCCCTGGCCTTCGTTGGTGCGGCCGACATTTAAGCTCGAGTTATTTTTTAGTCTTAAACTTTCCATATGTAGGCATACATCACTGTATGACATCACTGTATGACGCCTCTGTATGACATCACTGTATGACATCACTGTATGACATCACTGTATGACGCCACTGTATGACATCACTGTGACGCCACTGTATGACATCATTGTATGACATCACTGTATGACATCCTCTTGTATGACATCACTGTATGACATCACTGTATGACGCCTCTGTATGACATCACTGTATGACATCACTGTATGACGCCTCTGTATTGAAATAGTCACGTAATGTAAACAATAAGTATTATTTTTATATCAGTAGACTTTTTTTTGAAGGGGATTGTCATTGTATATATTTAAACCAGGATAGTCAAGTACCCAAGTGTTGTCAGACAACTAACGAAGGACTTAAGACATACCGCTCTGTCTGGTTACGCCCACATTGTCAACGGGGAGGAGCCTGTGGTGTCTGGTTACGCCCGCATTGTCAACGGGGAGGAGCCTGTGGTGTCTGGTTGCTGTGGATGAGGAGCCTGTGGTGTCTGGTTACGCCCACATCGTCAACGATGAGGAGGCTGTGGTGTCTGGTTACGCCCACATCGTCAACAGGGAGGAGCCTGTGGTGTCTGGTTCCGCCCGCATCCTCAACGATGAGGAGCCTGTGGTGTCTGGTTATGCCCACATCGTCAACGGGGAGGAGCCTGTGGTGTCTGGTTACGCCCACATCGTCAACGGGGAGGAGCCTGTGGTGTCTGGTTACGCCCGCATTGTCAACGGGGAGGAGCCTGTGGTGTCTGGTTACACCCACATCGTCAACGGTGAGGAGCCTGTGGTGTCTGGTTACGCCCGCATCGTCAACGGGGAGGAGCCTGTGGTGTCTGGTTATGCCCACATCATCAATGGGGAGGAGCCTGTGGTGTCTGGTTACGCCCGCATCGTCAACGGGGAGGAACCTGTGGTGTCTGGTTACGCCCATCGTCAACTGGGGAGGAGCCTGTGGTGTCTGGTTACGCCCACATCGTCAACGGGGAGGAGCCTGTGGTGTCTGGTTACGCCCACATCGTCAACGGGGAGGAGCCTGTGGTGTCTGGTTACGCCCACATCGTCAACGATGAGGAGCCTGTGGTGTCTGGTTACGCCCACATCGTCAACGGGGAGGAGCCTGTGGTGTCTGGTTACGCCCACATCGTCAACGGGGAGGAGCCTGTGGTGTCTGGTTACGCCCACATCGTCAACGATGAGGAGCCTGTGGTGTCTGGTTACGCCCACATCGTCAACGGGGAGGAGCCTGTGGTGTCTGGTTACGCCCACATCGTCAACGGGGAGGAGCCTGTGGTGTCTGGTTACGCCCACATCGTCAACTGGGAGGAGCCTGTGGTGTCTGGTTACGCCCACATCGTCAACGGGGAGGAGGCTGTGGTGTCTGGTTACGCCCACATCGTCAACGGGGAGGAGCCTGTGGTGTCTGGTTACGCCCACATCGTCAACGGGGAGGAGCCTGTGGTGTCTGGTTACGCCCACTGCTGCCCACTGCAGCATGAAGTCAGCCTGGTATTGAACACAGCAATGGCAACACTCTCAATGCCAACACCTATTTTACACTCTCTATCCCCCCGTGGGCAAAGCGGTTTGAAATGACATCATTACAACAAGTTTACAATAAGATATTGATGTTGTAATGACGTCAATTGAAGTGGTTTTTGCCTGCTGGGTTGAAAGCATGAAATTGGAGTCTCATCCCAGCCCCTTTTTTTGGTGTTTTTTTTGTAGTGACTATAAGTGTTTGTTGCAGAACTTCTCACCGTGTGATCCTGGGAGATCCGTTGGCTCCGACCCTGAGACATCCATTGTGTGGACAAGGTGGGGACAGGCTACTAAATGTATTAAATACAAAAACACAACATTTTGAAGTGAAGTTAGTATCCTGGGTGCCAGTAATGTTCCTGTTCTCTTACCAACTCGTCATCACTTATCGTCATGTCAAACACGCTCGGTGACGAGATAGCAACAATATACGACATGACCAAATGTATGTGGATACCTGGTCATCGAACATGGCCATTAATAGGGAGTTGGTCCCCCCCCTTTGCTGCTATAACAGCATCCACTCTTCTGGGAAAGCTTTCCACTAGATGTAGGAACATTGCTGCTATAACAGCCTCCACTCTTCTGGGAAGGCTCTCCACTAGATGTTGGAACATTGCTGCTATAACAGCCTCCACTCTTCTGGGAAGGCTTTCCACTAGATGTTGGAACATTGCTGCTATAACAGCCTCCACTCTTCTGGGAAGGCTTTCCACTAGATGTTGGAACATTGCCGCTATAACAGCCTCCACTCTTCTGGGAAGGCTTTCCACTAGATGTTGGAACATTGCTGCTATAACAGCCTCCACTCTTCTGGGAAGGCTTTCCACTAGATGTTGGAACATTGCTGCTATAACAGCCTCCACTCTTCTGGGAAGGCTTTCCATTAGATGTTGGAACATTGCTGCTATAACAGCCTCCACTCTTCTGGGAAGGCTTTCCACTAGATGTAGGAACATTGCTGCTATAACAGCCTCCACTCTTCTGGGAAGGCTCTCCACTAGATGTTGGAACATTGCTGCTATAACAGCCTCCACTCTTCTGGGAAGGCTCTCCACTAGATGTTGGAACATTGCTGCTATAACAGCCTCCACTCTTCTGGGAAGGCTTTCCACTAGATGTTGGAACATTGCTGCAGGCGGACTTGCTTCCATTCAGCCACAAGAGCATTAGGGAGGTCGGGGCACTGATGTCGGCCGATTCGGCCTGGCTTGCAGTCGGCTTTCCAAATCATCCCGAATGTGTTTGATGGGGTTGAAGTCAGGGCTCTGTGCAGGCCGGTCAAGTTCTTCCACACCGTTCTCGACAAACCATTTTGTGCACGGGGGCATTGTCACGTGAAAGGGCCTTCACCAAACTGTGGCCGCAAAGTTGGAAGCACAGAATATTCTAGAATGTCATTCTATGCTGTAGCGTTAACATTTCCCCTTCACTTGGAACTAAGGAGCGTGAATTATGAAAAAAACAGCCCCAGACCAGTATTCCTCCTCCACCAAAACAACGTGGAGTTAGTACTATGCATTGGGGCAGGTAGCGTTCTCCTGCCTTCCGCCAAACACAGATTTGCCAAACCCAGTGTTTCCACTGCTCCACAGTCCAATGGCGTCGGAGTTTTGCAACCCCTCCAGCCGACTCTTGGCATTACGTATGGTGATCTTAGGCTTGTGTGCGGCTGCTCGGCCACGGAAACCCATTTCATTAAGCTCCTGACCAACAGTCAGTGTGCTGATGTTGTGATTTTTACACGCTACGCTCTTCAACACTCGGCCGTCCCGTTCTGTGAGCATGGGGGACCCATGTGTCCATGTGTCGCTGAGTCCAACGATGACTTCCCCGGTGGCATGAAGTGTGTGACCTCTGGCTGGGGTCTGACCAGCTACAACGGTAACCAATCACTAGCTGAGTCCAACAATGACTTCCCCGGTGGCATGAAGTGTGTGACCTCTGGCTGGGGTCTGATTCGCTACAACGGTAACCAATCACTAGCTGAGTCCAACAATGACGGTGGCATGAAGTGTATGACCTCTGGCTGGGGTCTGATTCGCTACAACGGTAACCAATCACTAGCTGAGTCCAACAATGACTTCCCCGGTGGCATGATGTGTATGACCTCTGGCTGGGGTCTGATCCGCTACAACGGTAACCAATAATCACTACAGCTTTCTATCAAGGTCTTCCAATCACCAGAGGTATCATTGTAAACTCAGACAAACCTTTTCTTGACTAGCAGCATTAGTTGAAACCACTAGAAATCATGTCTAGGTAACATTTAAGTAACTTATCAAATAATTTCTACGTAACATTTAAGTAACTTATTAAATCATGTCTAGGTAACATTTACATAACTTATTAAATCATGTCTAGGTAACATTTAAGTAACTTAGTGTAATAGATTTCGATGAAAAGAAATTTGCAAAATTAGCTTATTAGCAACAAACAAACAAAAACATTTCTCAAGAAATCATTTTTCTAGGCCTGACGTGGAGTAAACTGAGTGGGGAGGAGGAAAAGTGTAAACTAGCTGTTATTGGCAGAGAGGTTTGGAACTCTCTTTATTATTGGTCTATTACCCCAAGGTGATGTCATCATGGAGAGCCCGAAACTCCCGCCCATACAAACCCGCTGATTAGAGAGTCCTGTGTAGATTGTATTTTCAACCAGCAACTATCAGGAAATAACATCGATTAAAACAAAAATGTCACACTTGTACAGTGTTAGTTTCATCAGCTGTTGTACAGTATGATATAAAACACAGGAATAACAGAATGTTGACTGAACTGGGCCTTTATGCCTTTTAACTATTTTCTGAAGCCTGTGAAATGTCGCCTATAGTTAAGAGTTAGACTTACTTTTCTTCACAAAACCACTTCAGGGTGAAATAATGACCTCATCCGGCCTCAGATCCCACAGACTAAAGGAACAGACACAAATCCTCCCTCTCAACCTCCTAAGACTGCAGCCCACAGACTGATGAAGGAACAGACTCAACCTCCTAAGACTGCAGCCCACAGACTGATAAAGGAACAGACTCAACCTCCTAAGACTGCAGCCCACAGACTGATGAAGGAACAGACTCAACCTCCTAAGACTGCAGCCCACAGACTGATGAAGGAACAGACTCAACCTCCTAAGACTGCAGCCCACAGACTGATAAAGGAACAGACTCAACCTCCTAAGACTGCAGCCCACTGACTGATGAAGGAACAGACTCAACCTCCTAAGACTGCAGCCCACAGACTGATGAAGGAACAGACTCAACCTCCTAAGACTGCAGCCCACAGACTGATGAAGGAACAGACTCAACCTCCTAAGACTGCAGCCCACAGACTGATGAAGGAACAGACTCAACCTCCTAAGACTGCAGCCCACAAGCTGATACAGACTCAACCTCCTAAGACTGCAGCCCACAGACTGATGAAGGAACAGACTCAACCTCCTAAGACTGCTGCCCACAGATGAAGGAATTAGACTCAACCTCCTAAGACTGCAGCCCACAGACTTACGAAGGAACAGACTCAACCTCCTAAGACTGCAGCCCACAGACTGATAAAGGAACAGACTCAACCTCCTAAGACTGCAGCCCACAGACTGATGAAGGAACAGACTCAACCTCCTAAGACTGCAGCCCACTGACTGATGAAGGAACAGACTCAACCTCCTAAGACTGCAGCCCACAGACTGATGAAGGAACAGACTCAACCTCCTAAGACTGCAGCCCACAGACTGACAGAAGGAACAGACTCAACCTTCCCTAAGACTGCAGCCCACAGACTGATGAAGGAACAGACTCAACCTCCTAAGACTGCAGCCCACAGACTGATAAAGGAACAGACTCAACCTCCTAAGACTGCAGCCCACAGACTGATGAAGGAACAGACTCAACCTCCTAAGACTGCAGCCCACAGACTGATAAAGGAACAGACTCAACCTCCTAAGACTGCAGCCCACAGACTGATGAAGGAACAGACTCAACCTCCTAAGACTGCAGCCCACAGACTGATAAAGGAACAGACTCAACCTCCTACACTGCAGCCCACAGACTGATAAAGGAACAGACTAACCTCCTAAGACTGCAGCCCACAGACTGATGAAGGAACAGACTCAACCTCCTAAGACTGCAGCCCACAGACCGATAAAGGAACAGACTCAACCTCCTAAGACTGCAGCCCACAGACTGATGAAGGAACAGACTCAACCTCCTAAGACTGCAGCCCACAGACTGATGAAGGAACAGACTCAACCTCCTAAGACTGCAGCCCACTGACTGATGAAGGAACAGACTCAACCTCCTAAGACTGCAGCCCACAGACTGATAAAGGAACAGACTCAACCTCCTAAGACTGCAGCCCACAGACTGATAAAGGAACAGACTCAACCTCCTAAGACTGCAGCCCACAGACTGATAAAGGAACAGACTCAACCTCCTAAGACTGCAGCCCACTGACTGATGAAGGAACAGACTCAACCTCCTAAGACTGCAGCCCACAGACTGATGAAGGAACAGACTCAACCTCCTAAGACTGCAGCCCACAGACTGATGAAGGAACAGACTCAACCTCCTAAGACTGCAGCCCCACAGACTGATGAAGGAACAGACTCAACCTTCCTAAGACTGCAGCCCCACAGACTGATAAAGGAACAGACTCAACCCTCCTAAGACTGCAGCCCACAGACTGATGAAGGAACAGACTCAACCTCCTAAGACTGCAGCCCACAGACTGATAAAGGAACAGACTCAACCTCCTAAGACTGCAGCCCACAGACTGATGAAGGAACAGACTCAACCTCCTAAGACTGCAGCCCACAGACTGATAAAGGAACAGACTCAACCTCCTAAGACTGCAGCCCACAGACTGATAAAGGAACAGACTCAACCTCCCTAAGACTGCAGCCCACAGACTGATGAAGGAACAGACTCAACCTCCTAAGACTGCAGCCCACAGACCGATAAAGGAACAGACTCCAACCTCCTAAGACTGCAGCCCACAGACTGATGAAGGAACAGACTCAACCTCCCAAGACTGCAGCCCACAGACTGATGAAGGAACAGACTCAACCTCCTAAGACTCTGATAAAGGAACCTAAGACTGCAGCCCACAGACTGATGAAGGAACAGACTCCAACCTCCTAAGACTGCAGCCCACAGACTGATAAAGGAACAGACTCAACCTCCTAAGACTGCAGCCCACAGACTGATAAAGGAACAGACTCAACCTCCTAAGACTGCAGCCCACAGACTGATAAAGGAACAGACTCAACCTCCTAAGACTGCAGCCCACAGACTGATGAAGGAACAGACTCAACCTCCTAAGACTGTTGGGGTCAGTGTTCCACCACCCTGATTCTCAGCATTAATTTATTAATAATAATTATTTATTTATTTTTATTTAACCTTTATTTGTATCTAGGCAAGTCAGTTAAGAACAAGGTATTACAAATATAGGACAAAACACATAACGACGAGAGACCAAGGACGACAACACAGCATGGTAGCAACACATGACAACACAGCATGGCAGCAACACATGACAACACAGCATGGCAGCAACACATGACAACACAGCATGGCAGCAACACATGATCACAACATGGTAGCAACACATGATCACAACATGGCAGCAA
>NW_027034491.1:0-8124 GCF_034236695.1 Oncorhynchus nerka | reverse complement strand
CACCAGTAGCATGAGCGACATCATTGATATATACAGATAAAAGACTCGGCCCGAGAATTGAACCCTGTGGCACCCCCATAGAGACTGCCAGAGGTCCGGACAGCAGGCCCTCCGATTTGACACACTGAACTCTATCTGAGAAGTAGTTGGTGAACCAGGCGAGGCAGTCATTTGAGAAACCAAGGCTGTTGAGTCTGCCGATAAGAATGTGGTGATTGACAGAGTCAAAAGCCTTGGCCAGGTTGATGAAGACGGCTGCACAGTACTGTCTTTTATCGATGGCGGTTATGATATCGTTTAGGACCTTGAGCGTGACTGAGGTGCACCCATGACCAGCTCGGAAACCAGATTGCATAGCGGAGAAGGTACGGTGGGATTCAAAATGGTCGGAGATATGTTTGTTAACTTGGCTTTCGAGGACTTTAGAAAGGCAGGGTAGGATAGATATATGTCTGTAACAGTTTGGGTCTAGGGTGTCTCCCCCATTGAAAAGGGGGATGACCGTGGCAGCTTTCCAATCTTTAGGGATCTCAGACGATACAAAAGAGAGGTTGAACAGGCTAGTAATAGGGGTTGCAACAATTGCAGAGGATAATTTTAGAAAGAGACGGTCCAGATTGTCTAGCCCAGCTGGTTTGTAGGGGTCCAGATTGTCTCGCCCAGCTGGTTTTGTAGGGGTCCAGATTGTCTGCGCCCAGCTGGTTTGTAGGGGTCCAGATTGTCTCTGCCCAGCTGGTTTTGTAGGGGTCCAGATTGTCTCTGCCCAGCTGGTTTGTAGGGGTCCAGATTGTCTAGCCCAGCTGGTTTGTGGGGTCCAGATTGTCTAGCCCAGCTGGTTGTAGGGTCCAGATTGTTCAGCCCAGCTGGTTTGTAGGGTCCAGATTGTCTAGCCCAGCTGATTTGTAGGGGTCAGATTGTCTAGCCCTGCTGATTTGTAGGGGTCCAGATTGTCTAGCCCAGCTGATTTGTAGGGGTCCAGATTGTCTAGCCCAGCTGATTTGTAGGGGTCCAGATTGTCTAGCCCAGCTGATTTGTAGGGTCCAGATTGTCTAGCCCTGCTGATTTGTAGGGGTCAGATTGTCTAGCCCAGCTGATTTGTAGGGTCCAGATTGTCTAGCCCAGCTGATTTGTAGGGGTCCAGATTGTCTAGCTGGTTTGTAGCAGATTGTCCAGCTGATTTGTAGGGGTCCAGATTGTCTAGCCCAGCTGATTTGTAGGGGTCCAGATTGTCTAGCCCAGCTGATTTGTAGGGGTCCAGATTGTCTAGCCCAGCTGGTTTGTAGGGGTCCAGGTGTGTCTAGCCCAGCTGATTTTGTAGGGGTCAGATTGTCTAGCCCAGCTGATTTGTAGGGGTCCAGATTGTCTAGCCCAGCTGGTTTGTAGGGGTCCAGATTGTCTAGCCCAGCTGGTTTGTATTTGCCCAGCTGGTTTGTAGGGGTCAGAATTGTCTAGCCCAGCTGATTTGTAGGGGTCAGAGATTGTCTGGCCCAGCTGATTTGTAGGGGTCCAGATTGTCTAGCCCAGCTGATTTGTCAGGTGTCTCGCCCAAAGCTGGTTTGTGGTCCAGATTGTCTAGCCCAGCTGGTTTGTAGGGGTCAGATTGTCTGCTTCCAGCTGATTTGTAGGGGACCAGATTGTCTAGCCCAGCTGGTTTGTAGAGTCCAGATTGTCTAGCCCAGCTGATTTGTAGGGGTCAGATTGTCTGGCTGGTTTGGCAGGGTCAGACTGATTTGTAGGGGTGGTTTGGGTCAGATTGTCTGGCCAGCTGGTTTGTAGGGTCCAGATTGTCTAGCCCAGCTGGTTTGTAGGGTCAGATTGTCTAGCCCAGCTGGTTTGTAGGGGTCCAGATTGTCTAGCCCAGCTGGTTTGTAGGGGTCAGATTGTCTAGCCCAGCTGGTTTGTAGGGGTCCAGATTGTCTAGCCCAGCTGGTTTGTAGGGGTCCAGATTGTCTAGCCCAGCTGGTTTTTGTAGGGTCAGATTGTCTAGCCCAGCTGATTTGTAGGGGTCCAGATTGTCTAGCCCAGCTGATTTTTGTAGGGGTCCAGATTGTCTAGCCCAGCTGGTTTGTAGGGGTCCAGATTGTCTAGCCCAGCTGGTTTGTAGGGGTCCAGGTGTCTCGCCCAGCTGGTTTGTAGGGGTCCAGATTGTCTCGCCCAGCTGGTTTTGTAGGGGTCCAGATTGTCTTAGCCCAGCTGATTTGTAGGGGTCAGGGTCAGATTGTCTAGCCCAGCTGGTTTGTAGGGGTCAGATTGTCTAGCCCAGCTGGTTTGTAGGGGTCCAGATTGTCTAGCCCAGCTGGTGTGTAGGGGTCCAGGTGTCTAGCCCAGCTGGTTTTGTAGGGGTCCAGATTGTCTCGCCCAGCTGGTTTGTAGGGGTCCAGATTGTCTCGCCCAGCTGGGTTTGTAGAGGTCCAGATTGTCTAGCCCAGCTGGTTTGTAGGGGTCCAGATTGTCTAGCCCAGCTGGTTTGTAGGGGTCCAGATTGTCTAGCCCAGCTGGTTTGTGAGGGTCCAGATTGTCTAGCCCAGCTGGTTTGTAGGGGTCAGATTGTCTAGCTGACTGGTTTGTAGGGGTTCAGATTGTCTAGCCCAGCTGGTTTGTAGGGGTCCAGATTGTCTAGCCCAGCTGGTTTGTAGGGGTCCAGATTGTCTAGCCCAGCTGGTTTGTAGGGGTCCAGATTGTCTAGCCCAGCTGGTTTGTAGGGGTCCAGATTGTCTAGCCCAGCTGGTTTGTAGGGTCCAGATTGTCTAGCCCAGCTGGTTTGTAGGGGTCCAGATTGTCTAGCCCAGCTGGTTTGTAGGGGTCCAGATTGTCTAGCCTGCTGGTTTGTAGGGGTCCAGATTGTCTAGCCCAGCTGGTTTGTAGGGGTCCAGATTGTCTAGCCCAGCTGGTTTGTAGGGGTCCAGATTGTCTAGCCCAGCTGGTTTGTAGGGGTCCAGATTGTCTCGCCCAGCTGGTTTGTAGGGGTCCAGATTGTCTAGCCCAGCTGGTTTGTAGGGGTCCAGATTGTCTAGCCCAGCTGGTTTGTAGGGTCCAGATTGTCTCGCCCAGCTGGTTTGTAGGGGTCCAGATTGTCTACGCCCAGCTGGTTTGTAGGGGTCCAGATTGTCTAGCCCAGCTGGTTTGTAGTAGTCCAGATTGTCTAGCCCAGCTGGTTTGTAGGGGTCCAGATTGACGCCCAGCCCAGCTGGCTTGTAGGGGTCCAGATTGTCTAGCCCAGCTGGCTTGTAGGGTCCAGATTGTCTAGCCCAGCTGGTTTGTAGGGGTCCAGATTGTCTAGCCCAGCTGGTTTGTAGGGGTCCAGATTGTCTAGCCCAGCTGGTTTGTAGGGGTCCAGATTGTCTCGCCCAGCTGGTTTGTAGGGGTCCAGATTGTCTCGCCCAGCTGGTTTGTAGGGGTCCAGATTGTCTAGCCCAGCTGGTTTGTAGGGGTCCAGATTGTCTAGCCCAGCTGGTTTGTAGGGGTCCAGATTGTCTAGCCCAGCTGGTTTGTAGGGGTCCAGATTGTCTAGCCCAGCTGGTTTGTAGGGGTCCAGATTGTCTAGCCCAGCTGGTTTGTAGGGGTCCAGATTGTCTCGCCCAGCTGGTTTGTAGGGGTCCAGATTGTCTAGCCCAGCTGGTTTGTAGGGGTCCAGATTGTCTAGCCCAGCTGGTTTGTAGGGGTCCAGATTGTCTAGCCCAGCTGGTTTGTAGGGGTCCAGATTGTCTAGCCCAGCTGGTTTGTAGGGTCCAGATTGTCTAGCCCAGCTGGTTTGTAGGGGTCCAGATTGTCTAGCCCAGCTGGTTTGTAGGGGTCCAGATTGTCTAGCCCAGCTGGTTTGTAGGGGTCCAGATTGTCTAGCCCAGCTGGTTTGTAGGGGTCCAGATTGTCTAGCCCAGCTGGTTTGTAGGGGTCCAGATTGTCTAGCCCAGCTGGTTTGTAGGGGTCCAGATTGTCTAGCCCAGCTGGTTTGTAGGGGTCCAGATTGTCTCGCCCAGCTGGTTTGTAGGGGTCCAGATTGTCTAGCCCAGCTGGTTTGTAGGGGTCCAGATTGTCTAGCCCAGCTGGTTTGTAGGGGTCCAGATTGTCTAGCCCAGCTGGTTTGTAGGGAGTCCAGATTGTCTAGCCCAGCTGGTTTGTAGGGTCAGATTGTCTAGCCCAGCTGGTTTGTAGGGGTCCAGATTGTCTCGCCCAGCTGGTTTGTAGGGGTCCAGATTGTCTAGCCCAGCTGGTTTGTAGGGGTCCAGATTGTCTCGCCCAGCTGGTTTGTAGGGGTCCAGATTGTCTAGCCCAGCTGGTTTGTAGGGGTCCAGATTGTCTAGCCCAGCTGGTTTGTAGGGGTCCAGATTGTCTCGCCCAGCTGGTTTGTAGGGGTCCAGATTGTCTCGCCCAGCTGGTTTGTAGGGGTCCAGATTGTCTCGCCCAGCTGGTTTGTAGGGGTCAGATTGTCTCGCCCAGCTGGTTTGTAGGGGTCCAGATTGTCTAGCCCAGCTGGTTTGTAGGGGTCCAGATTGTCTCGCCCAGCTGGTTTGTAGGGGTCCAGATTGTCTCGCCCAGCTGGTTTGTAGGGGTCCAGATTGTCTCGCCCAGCTGGTTTGTAGGGGTCCAGATTGTCTCGCCCAGCTGGTTTGTAGGGGTCCAGATTGTCTAGCCCAGCTGGTTTGTAGGGGTCCAGATTGTCTCGCCCAGCTGGTTTGTAGGGGTCCAGATTGTCTCGCCCAGCTGGTTTGTAGGGGTCCAGATTGTCTCGCCCAGCTGGTTTGTAGGGGTCCAGATTGTCTCGCCCAGCTGGTTTGTAGGGGTCCAGATTGTCTAGCCCAGCTGGTTTGTAGGGGTCCAGATTGTCTAGCCCAGCTGGTTTGTAGGGGTCCAGATTGTCTAGCCCAGCTGGTTTGTAGAGGTCCAGATTGTCTAGCCCAGCTGGTTTGTAGGGGTCCAGATTGTCTAGCCCAGCTGGTTTGTAGGGGTCCAGATTGTCTAGCCCAGCTGGTTTGTAGGGTCCAGATTGTCTAGCCCAGCTGGTTTGTAGGGGTCCAGATTGTCTAGCCCAGCTGGTTTGTAGGGGTCCAGATTGTCTAGCCCAGCTGGTTTGTAGGGGTCCAGATTGTCTAGCCCAGCTGGTTTGTAGGGGTCCAGATTGTCTAGCCCAGCTGGTTTGTAGGGGTCCAGATTGTCTAGCCCAGCTGGTTTGTAGGGGTCCAGATTGTCTAGCCCAGCTGGTTTGTAGGGGTCCAGATTGTCTAGCCCAGCTGGTTTGTAGGGGTCCAGATTGTCTAGCCCAGCTGGTTTGTAGGGGTCCAGATTGTCTAGCCCAGCTGGTTTGTAGGGGTCCAGATTGTCTAGCCCAGCTGGTTTGTAGGGGTCCAGATTGTCTAGCCCAGCTGGTTTGTAGGGGTCCAGATTGTCTAGCCCAGCTGGTTTGTAGGGGTCCAGATTGTCTAGCCCAGCTGGTTTGTAGGGGTCCAGATTGTCTAGCCCAGCTGGTTTGTAGGGGTCCAGATTGTCTAGCCCAGCTGGTTTGTAGGGGTCCAGATTGTCTAGCCCAGCTGGTTTGTAGGGGTCCAGATTGTCTAGCCCAGCTGGTTTGTAGGGGTCCAGATTGTCTCGCCCAGCTGGTTTGTAGGGGTCCAGATTGTCTAGCCCAGCTGGTTTGTAGGGGTCCAGATTGTCTAGCCCAGCTGGTTTGTAGGGGTCCAGATTGTCTAGCCCAGCTGGTTTGTAGGGGTCCAGATTGTCTAGCCCAGCTGGTTTGTAGGGGTCCAGATTGTCTAGCCCAGCTGGTTTGTAGGGGTCCAGATTGTCTACGCCCAGCTGGTTTGTAGGGGTCCAGATTGTCTAGCCCAGCTGGTTTGTAGGGGTCCAGATTGTCTCGCCCAGCTGGTTTGTAGGGGTCAGATTGTCTAGCCCAGCTGATTTGTAGGGGTCCAGATTGTCTAGCCCAGCTGGTTTGTAGGGGTCCAGATTGTCTCGCCCAGCTGGTTTGTAGGGGTCCAGATTGTCTAGCCCAGCTGGTTTGTAGGGGTCCAGATTGTCTAGCCCAGCTGGTTTGTAGGGGTCCAGATTGTCTAGCCCAGCTGGTTTGTAGGGGTCCAGATTGTCTAGCCCAGCTGGTTTGTAGGGGTCCAGATTGTCTACGCCCAGCTGGTTTGTAGGGGTCCAGATTGTCTCGCCCAGCTGGTTTGTAGGGGTCCAGATTGTCTCGCCCAGCTGGTTTGTAGGGGTCCAGATTGTCTCGCCCAGCTGGTTTGTAGGGGTCCAGATTGTCTAGCCCAGCTGGTTTGTAGGGGTCCAGATTGTCTAGCCCAGCTGGTTTGTAGGGGTCAGATTGTCTAGCCCAGCTGGTTTGTAGGGGTCCAGATTGTCTAGCCCAGCTGGTTTGTAGGGGTCCAGATTGTCTAGCCCAGCTGGTTTGTAGGGGTCCAGATTGTCTAGCCCAGCTGGTTTGTAGGGGTCCAGATTGTCTAGCCCAGCTGGTTTGTAGGGGTCCAGATTGTCTAGCCCAGCTGGTTTGTAGGGGTCCAGATTGTCTAGCCCAGCTGGTTTGTAGGGGTCCAGATTGTCTAGCCCAGCTGGTTTGTAGGGGTCCAGATTGTCTAGCCCAGCTGGTTTGTAGGGGTCCAGATTGTCTAGCCCAGCTGGTTTGTAGGGGTCCAGATTGTCTAGCCCAGCTGGTTTGTAGGGGTCCAGATTGTCTAGCCCAGCTGGTTTGTAGGGGTCCAGATTGTCTCGCCCAGCTGGTTTGTAGGGGTCCAGATTGTCTAGCCCAGCTGGTTTGTAGGGGTCCAGATTGTCTAGCCCAGCTGGTTTGTAGGGGTCCAGATTGTCTAGCCCAGCTGGTTTGTAGGGGTCCAGATTGTCTAGCCCAGCTGGTTTGTAGGGGTCCAGATTGTCTAGCCCAGCTGGTTTGTAGGGGTCCAGATTGTCTAGCCCAGCTGGTTTGTAGGGGTCCAGATTGTCTAGCCCAGCTGGTTTGTAGGGGTCCAGATTGTCTAGCCCAGCTGGTTTGTAGGGGTCCAGATTGTCTAGCCCAGCTGGTTTGTAGGGGTCCAGATTGTCTAGCCCAGCTGATTTGTAGGGTCCAGATTGTCTAGCCCAGCTGGTTTGTAGGGGTCCAGATTGTCTAGCCCAGCTGGTTTGTAGGGGTCCAGATTGTCTAGCCCAGCTGGTTTGTAGGGGTCAGATTGTCTAGCCCAGCTGGTTTGTAGGGGTCCAGATTGTCTAGCCCAGCTGGTTTGTAGGGGTCCAGATTGTCTAGCCCAGCTGGTTTGTAGGGGTCCAGATTGTCTAGCCCAGCTGGTTTGTAGGGGTCCAGATTGTCTAGCCCAGCTGGTTTGTAGGGGTCCAGATTGTCTAGCCCAGCTGGTTTGTAGGGGTCCAGATTGTCTAGCCCAGCTGGTTTGTAGGGGTCCAGATTGTCTAGCCCAGCTGGTTTGTAGGGGTCCAGATTGTCTAGCCCAGCTGGTTTGTAGGGGTCCAGATTGTCTAGCCCAGCTGGTTTGTAGGGGTCCAGATTGTCTCGCCCAGCTGGTTTGTAGGGGTCCAGATTGTCTAGCCCAGCTGGTTTGTAGGGGTCCAGATTGTCTAGCCCAGCTGGTTTGTAGGGGTCCAGATTGTCTCGCCCAGCTGGTTTGTAGGGGTCCAGATTGTCTAGCCCAGCTGGTTTGTAGGGGTCCAGATTGTCTAGCCCAGCTGGTTTGTAGGGGTCCAGATTGTCTAGCCCAGCTGGTTTGTAGGGGTCCAGATTGTCTAGCCCAGCTGGTTTGTAGGGGTCCAGATTGTCTAGCCCAGCTGGTTTGTAGGGGTCCAGATTGTCTAGCCCAGCTGGTTTGTAGGGGTCCAGATTGTCTAGCCCAGCTGGTTTGTAGGGGTCCAGATTTTGCAGCTCTTCAGAACATCAGCTATCTGGATTTGGGTGAAGGAGAAGCCACAAGAGCATTAGTGTGGTCGGGCAATAATGTTGGCAATTAGGCCTGGCTCTGCAGTCGGCGTTCCAATTAATCCCAAAGGTGTTCGATGGGGTTGAGGACACAGCTCTGTGCATGCCAGCCAAGTTCTTCAACACCGATCTCAACAAACCATTTCTGTATGGACTTTGCTTTGTGCACTGGGGCATTGTCATCATCTAGAATGTGCATTGTATGCTGT
>NW_027034490.1:0-8123 GCF_034236695.1 Oncorhynchus nerka | reverse complement strand
TGACACTGAGTGATAGTTACATTTAAGTCATTTAGCAGACGCTCTTATCCAGAGCGACTTACAAATTGGTGCGTTCACCTAGTGACATCCAGTGGAGCAGCCACTTTACAGTGAGTGCATCTAAATCTTTTGAGGGGGTGTAGAAGGATTACTTTATCCTATCCTAGGTATTCCTTGAAGAGGTGGGGTTTCAGGTGTCTCCGGAAGGTGGTGATTGACTCCAGCTGTCCTGGCGTCGTGAGGGTTGTTCCTACATTGGGGGGCCAGAGCAGCGAGACAGTTTTGACTGGGCTGAGCGGGAACTGTACTTCCTCAGTGGTAGGGAGCGAGCAGGCCAGAGGTGGATGAAGCGCAGTGCCCTTGTTTGGGTGTAAGCCACAATCCAGAGCCTGGGGTAGTGAGGTGCGTTCCCCTCACAGCTCCGTGAGGCAAGCACCATGGTCTTGTAGCGGATGCGAGCTTCAACTGGGAAGCCAGTGGAAAGCGGAGGAGGCGGGGGTGGCGTGAAAGAAGGGCTTAGGAAGGTTGAACACCAAGCCGGCAAGCTCTGGCGTTCTGGATGAGTTGTAGGGTTTAATGGCACAGGCAGGGCCCAGCCAGCAACGAGTTGCAGTAATCCCAGACAGGAGATGACAAGTGCCTGGATTAGGACCTGCGCCGCTTCCTGTGTGAGGCAGGGTCGTACTCTGCGGATGTTGTAGAGCATGAACCTGCAGGAACGGGCCACCGCCTTGAGTGTTAGTTGAGAACGACAGGGTGTTGTCCAGGATCACGCCAAGGTTCTTAGCGCTCTGGGAGGAGGACACAATGGAGTTGTCAACCGTGATGGCGAGATCATGGAACGGGCAGTCCTTCCCCGGGAGGAAGAGCAGCTCCGTCTTGCCGAGGTTCAGCTTGAGGTGGTGATCCGTCATCCATACTGATATGTCTGCCAGACATGCAGAGATGCGATTCGCCACCTGGTCATCAGAAGGGGGAAAGGAGAAGATTAATTGTGTGTCGTCTGCATAGCAATGATAGGAGAGACCATGTGAGGTTATGACAGAGCCAAGTGACTTGGTGTATAGCGAGAATAGGAGAGGGCCTAGAACAGAGCCCTGGGGGACGCCAGTGGTGAGAGCGCGTGGTGAGGAGACTCTCGCCACGCCACCTGGTAGGAGCGACCTGTCAGGTAGGACGCAATCCAAGCGTGGGCCGCGCCGAAGATGCCCAACTCGGAGAGGGTGGAGAGGAGGATCTGATGGTTCACAGTATCGAAGGCAGCCGATAGGTCTAGAAGGATGAGAGCAGAGGAGAGAGAGTTAGCTTTAGCAGTGCGGAGCGCCTCCGTGATACAGAGAAGAGCAGTCTCAGTTGAATGACTAGTCTTGAAACCTGACTGATTTGGATCAAGAAGGTCATTCTGAGAGAGATAGCGGGAGAGCTGGCCAAGGACGGCACGTTCAAGAGTTTTGGAGAGAAAAGAAAGAAGGGATACTGGTCTGTAGTTGTTGACATCGGAGGGATCGAGTGTAGGTTTTTTCAGAAGGGGTGCAACTCTCGCTCTCTTGAAGACGGAAGGGACGTAGCCAGCGGTCAGGGATGAGTTGATGAGCGAGGTGAGGTAAGGGAGAAGGTCTCCGGAAATGGTCTGGAGAAGAGAGGAGGGGATAGGGTCAAGCGGGCAGGTTGTTGGGCGGCCGGCCGTCACAAGACGCGAGATTTCATCTGGAGAGAGAGGAGAAAGAGGTCAGAGCACAGGGTAGGGCAGTGTGAGCAGAACCAGCGGTGTCGTTTGACTTAGCAAACGAGGATCGGATGTCGTCGACCTTCTTTTCAAAATGGTTGACGAAGTCATCTGCAGAGAGGGAGGAGGGGAGGGGAGGAGGATTCAGGAGGGAGGAGAAGGTGGCAAAGAGCTTCCTAGGGTTAGAGGCAGATGCTTGGAATTTAGAGTGGTAGAAAGTGGCTTTAGCAGCAGAGACAGAAGAGGAAAATGTAGAGAGGAGGGAGTGAAGGATGCCAGGTCCGCAGGAGGCGAGTTTTCCTCCATTTCCGCTCGGCTGCCCGGAGCCCTGTTCTGTGAGCTCGCAATGAGTCGTCGAGCCACGGAGCGGGAGGGGAGGACCGAGCCGGCCTGGAGGATAGGGGACATAGAGAGCTGGGCTCAGATGCAGAAAGGGAGGAGAGAGGGGCGAGGAGCAGAATCAGGAGATAGGCTGGAGAAGGTTTGAGCAGACGCGAAGAGATGACAGGGACAGAAGGAGGAGAGAGTAGCGGGGGAGAGAGCGAAGGTTGGGACGGCGCGATACTATCCCGAACAGGGGCAGTGTGGGAAGTGTTGGATGAGAGCGAGAGGGAAAAGGATACAAGGTAGTGGTCGGAGACTTGCAGAGGGAGTTGCACACATGAGTGTTCAGTGGAGGAACAGCATCTAAAGATGATGCAACAGGTATTCGCCTGCCTTGTGGAGTAAAGGTGAGAGGGTGAGGCACAAAGAGGAGAGAGCGAGTGGAAAGAAGGAGGCAGAGAGGAATGAGTCAAAGGTAGACGGGGGAGGTTAAAGTCGCCCAGAACTGTGAGAGGTGAGCCGTCCTCAGGAAAGGAGCTTATCAAGGCATCAAGCTCATTGGATGAACTCTCCGAGGGAACCTGGAGGGCGATAAATGATAAGGATGTTAAGCTTGAAAGGGCTGGTAACTGTGACAGCATGGAATTCAAAGGGAGGCGATAGACAGATGGGTAGGGAGAAAGAGAGAACGACCACTTGAGAGATGGGATCCCGTGCTACACCTCCGCGGGACCCGTAGCTCGGTGTGCGAGCCACGGGGCGGATGAAGAGAGAGCAGAGAAGCAGTGTTATCTGTGGTGATCCATGTTTCCGTCAGTGCCAAGAAGTCGAGGACTGAGGGAGGCATAGGCCGAGATGAACTCTGCCTTGTTGGGCCGCAGATCGGCAGTTCCAAAGAGGCCACCGGAGACCTGAACTCCACGTGGGTCGTGGCGCTGGGACCACCAGATTAGGTGGCCGCGCCACGCGTGGAGCGCTTGTATGGTCTGTGCAGAGGAGAGAACAGGGATAGACAGACACATAGTTGACAGGCCAGAAGAGGCCACGCTAATGCAAAGGAGATTGAATGACAAGTGGACTACACGTCTCGAATGTTCCAGAGTGAGCCATAGAGTACGAACTATTGACTAAAAATGATTAAAATGATACAGTGTACTGTTTGAAGTGGCTAGCTGGCAGTGGTCACAAACGATCTTTCAAAGCTAGCTGGCAGTGGTTGCTAAGTTGACACTACACTAATCAAGTCGCTCCGTTGAGTAATAGTTCTACAGTGCTGCTATTCTGAAGGAATAGCCAGCTAGCAGTGTTGATTACGTTACGTTGCGTTAAAAGAACGACAATAGCGGCTAGCTAACCTAGAAAATCGCTCTAGACTACACAATTATCTTTGATACAAAGACGGCTATGTATGTAGCTAGCTACGATCAAACAAATCAAAACCGTTGTACTGTAATGAAATGAAATGAAAATGTGATACTACCTGTGGAGCGAAGCGGAATGCGACCGGGTTGTTGAGTGCAGTTCTATTCGGGGACGTTGGCTAGCTGTTGGCTAGCTAGCAAAGGCTCCACGTGGCGACTGGCAAATAGCTGGCTAGCTAACCTCGGGTAAATTAAGATAATCACCTAAGATTCACACTCTAAACTACACAATTATCTTGGATACGAAGACAGCAAAGACGAATCAGTAGCTACTAACACTACACTAACTGCTCAGTTGGAGTGTAATAGTTTTTACAGTGCTGCTATTCGGAAGATCAGACGTTTGCCAGCTGGCTTGGGGCTGGCTAGCTGCTGGGCAGATAGCAGCAGTGTAGACTACGTTAGATCCATTGTAAAATACGATAATTACGCAATTATCTTTGATACAAAGACGGCTATGTAGCTAGCTAAGACGAAATTGCTAAGATTAGACAAATCAAACCGTTGTGCTATAGTGAAATGTAATGAAATGTATACTACCTGCGGACCGAAGTGCGAATGCGACCGCTCGCTCCAACCCGGAGCTATACTGCTATAGTCTATGACAGACATTGACACTGCTATAGTCTATGACAGACATAGACACTGCTATAGTCTATGACAGATGCAGACACTGCTATAGTCTATGACAGACGTAGACACTGCTATAGTCTATGACAGACACAGACACTGCTATAGTCTATGACAGACATAGACACTGCTATAGTCTATGACAGACATAGACACTGCTATAGTCTATGACAGACGTAGACACTGCTATAGTCTATGACAGACATAGACACTGCTATAGTCTATGACAGACGTAGACACTGCTATAGTCTATGACAGACATAGACACTGCTATAGTCTATGACAGACATAGACACTGCTATAGTCTATGACAGACGCAGACACTGCTATAGTCTATGACAGACGTAGACACTGCTATAGTCTATGACAGACGTAGACACTGCTATAGTCTATGACAGACGTAGACACTGCTATAGTCTATGACAGACGTAGACACTGCTATACTGCTATAGTCTATGACAGACATTGACACTGCTATAGTCTATGACAGACGTAGACACTGCTATATTCTATGACAGACGTAGACACTGCTATAGTCTATGACAGACATAGACACTGCTATAGTCTATGACAGACATTGACACTGCTATACTGCTATAGTCTATGACAGACATTGACACTGCTATAGTCTATGACAGACATAGACACTGCTATACTGCTATAGTCTATGACAGACACAGTCACTGCTGTAGCCTATGACAGACATAGACACTGCTATACTGCTATAGTCTATGACAGACATTGACACTGCTATACTGCTATAGTCTATGACAGACATTGACACTGCTATACTCCTATAGTCTATGACAGACATAGACACTGCTATAGTCTATGACAGACATAGACACTGCTATACTGCTATAGTCTATGACAGACATAGACACTGCTATAGTCTATGACAGACATAGACACTGCTATACTGCTATAGTCTATGACAGACGTAGACACTGCTATAGTCTATGACAGACGTAGACACTGCTATAGTCTATGACAGACATAGACACTGCTATAGTCTATGACAGACATTGACACTGCTATAGTCTATGACAGACGCAGACACTGCTATAGTCTATGACAGACATAGACACTGCTATAGTCTATGACAGACGTAGACACTGCTATAGTCTATGACAGACATAGACACTGCTATAGTCTATGACAGACATAGACACTGCTATAGTCTATGACAGACGCAGACACTGCTATAGTCTATGACAGACGTAGACACTGCTATAGTCTATGACAGACGTAGACACTGCTATAGTCTATGACAGACGTAGACACTGCTATAGTCTATGACAGACGTAGACACTGCTATACTGCTATAGTCTATGACAGACATTGACACTGCTATAGTCTATGACAGACGTAGACACTGCTATATTCTATGACAGACGTAGACACTGCTATAGTCTATGACAGACATAGACACTGCTATAGTCTATGACAGACATTGACACTGCTATACTGCTATAGTCTATGACAGACATTGACACTGCTATAGTCTATGACAGACATAGACACTGCTATACTGCTATAGTCTATGACAGACACAGTCACTGCTGTAGCCTATGACAGACATAGACACTGCTATACTGCTATAGTCTATGACAGACATTGACACTGCTATACTGCTATAGTCTATGACAGACACAGACACTGCTATAGTCTATGACAGACGTAGACACTGCTATAGTCTATGACAGACATTGACACTGCTATAGTCTATGACAGACATAGACACTGCTATACTCCTATAGTCTATGACAGACATTGACACTGCTATACTCCTATAGTCTATGACAGACATAGACACTGCTATAGTCTATGACAGACATAGACACTGCTATACTGCTATAGTCTATGACAGACATAGACACTGCTATAGTCTATGACAGACATAGACACTGCTATACTGCTATAGTCTATGACAGACGTAGACACTGCTATAGTCTATGACAGACGTAGACACTGCTATAGTCTATGACAGACATAGACACTGCTATAGTCTATGACAGACATTGACACTGCTATACTGCTATAGTCTATGACAGACATTGACACTGCTATAGTCTATGACAGACATAGACACTGCTATACTGCTATAGTCTATGACAGACACAGACACTGCTGTAGCCTATGACAGAAATAGACACTGCTATACTGCTATAGTCTATGACAGACATTGACACTGCTATACTGCTATAGTCTATGACAGACACAGACACTGCTATAGTCTATGACAGACGTAGACACTGCTATAGTCTATGACAGACATTGACACTGCTATAGTCTATGACAGACATAGACACTGCTATACTGCTATAGTCTATGACAGACATAGACACTGCTATAGTCTATGACAGACGTAGACACTGCTATAGTCTATGACAGTCATAGACACTGCTATAGTCTATGACAGACGTAGACACTGATATAGTCTATGACAGACATTGACACTGCTATAGTCTATGACAGACATAGACACTGCTATAGTCTATGACAGACATTGACACTGCTATACAGCTATAGTCTATGACAGACGCAGGTCCCACGGCCGAGTTAAGAGGTTTTGGAAGACCTTCATTGTACACCGGCGTATGGGATGCTATGCTATGGGATGCTATAGGATGCTATGGGATGCTATGCTATGCTATGGGATGCTATGCTATGGGATGCTATGCTATGGGATGCTATGGGATGCTATGCTATAGTCTATGACAGACGTAGACACTGCTATAGTCTATGACAGACATAGACACTGCTATAGTCTATGACAGACATAGACACTGCTATAGTCTATGACAGACGTAGACACTGCTATAGTCTATGACAGACGTAGACACTGCTATAGTCTATGACAGACGTAGACACTGCTATAGTCTATGACAGACATGCTATGGGATGCTAAGCTATGGGATGCAATGCTATGGGATGCTATGCTATGGGATGCTATGCTATGGGATGCAATGCTATGGGATGCTATGCTATGGGATGCTATGCTATGGGATGCTATGGGATGCTATGCTATGGGATGCTATGCTATGGGATGCTAAGCTATGGGATGCAATGCTATGGGATGCTATGCTATGGGATGCTATGCTATGGGATGCAATGCTATGGGATGCTATGCTATGCTATATAGACGTATGCATTTAATATATTGTACATGTACTTTCTATGATAGTTTTACAGTTATTACAATCCTTTAGATGAATATGTATAGTCTCTAAATTAACACAAATGATTACTCATCTCTAAGGAAGCCCCTGAAGAAAAATAATCATAATAATAAAAATAATCCCAGACTATTTACGTTTGACATTTTAGTCATTCAGCAGACGTTCTTATTCAGAGTGATTTACAGTCAGTTCATTAATCTGAAGAACAGTCAGTTCATTAATCTGAAGAACAGTCAGTTTATTCATCTGATGAACAGTCAGTCCATTAATCTGAAGAACAGTCAGTTTATTCATCTGATGAACAGTCAGTTTATTCATCTGATGAACAGTCAGTTTATTCATCTGATGAACAGTCAGTTTATTCATCTGATGAACAGTCAGTCCATTAATCTGAAGAACAGTCAGTTTATTCATCTGATGAACAGTCAGTTTATTCATCTGATGAACAGTCAGTCCATTAATCTGAAGAACAGTCAGTTCATTAATCTGAAGAACAGTCAGTTCATTAATCTGAAGAACAGTCAGTTCATTAATCTGAAGAACAGTCAGTTCATTAATCTGAAGAACAGTCAGTTCATTAATCTGAAGAACAGTCAGTTTATTCATCTGCAGAACAGTCAATTCATTCGTCTGAAGAACAGTCAGTTCATTAATCTGAAGTCATTCATCTGATGAACAGTCAGTTCATTAATCTGAAGAACAGTCAGTCATTCATCTGAAGAACAGTCAGTTCATTAATCTGAAGAACAGTCAGTTCATTAATCTGAAGAACAGTCAGTCATTCATCTGAAGAACAGTCAGTTCATTCATCTGATGAACAGTCAGTTCATTCATCTGATG
>NW_027034489.1:0-8122 GCF_034236695.1 Oncorhynchus nerka | reverse complement strand
AAGCAGTTGCTTTGCCAACTCAAAAATAATACAAACTAAGTGATTGATAGTTGGCATTCAGCAGTCATAAAAGTATGTCTTATTTACTTTGAATAACTACTCAAATAGTGATTTTGTCCAGACAGCATAGGCAGCAGCTCTATAGAGACTTGAAATGAAATAATAAAGTCATCAAATAAAACAAATATCTTATTAAAGTAATGTGAATAAATGATGGTTGATAAGTCATAAGTAGTAATGGGCAGTCACTACTTTCATTCATTGTTTTATTCTGTGTTACACCATTCAACCCACATAATGCATAGTACATTTAATGAGTTGTTACACCATTCAACCCACATAATGCATAGTACATTTAATGAGTTGTTACACCATTCAACCCACATAATGCATAGTGCATTTAATGAGTTGTTACAGCATTCAACCCACATAATGCATAGTACATTTAATGAGTTGTTACAGCATTCAACCCACATAATGCATAGTACATTTAATGAGTTGTTACACCATTCAACCCACATAATGCATAGTACATTTAATGAGTTGTTACAGCATTCAACCCACATAATGCATAGTACATTTAATGTCTAAAGAAATAATCTAAACTTTTAAAATAAAAGAACCGAAACTGAACCGACCCCAGAAAGTAGTAATCGCTCAGCACAATCTATGTAATCTGGTCAACTTCAACTTCTTAAAGTTAAAGTGGAACTTCTACTTTTATGACACACACACACACACACACACACACACACACACACACACACACACACACACACACACACACACACACACACACACACACACACACACACACACACACACACACAGAGACAGAGACTCTCTCACATGGCATTGCATTTCCATTTCAAATCCGAAAGTGTTGTAAGTCTTAATTTGGAAGCCCATGGGTGAAGCTTGTAATGATTAGGTGGGGACACTTTACAGTTTTTAACAATCACTTTGGCACTAATTGTCACGTTCTGACCTTAGTTCTTTTGTTTAGTCTTTGTTTTAGTGAGTTGGGTGGGTTGTCTATGTGCTTTTTCTATGATTTGGGATTTCTGTGTTTGGCCTGGTATGGTACTCAATCAGAGGCAGCTGTCAATCGTTGTCCCTGATTGAGAACCATACTTAGGTAGCCTGGTTTCACCCTTGAGTTGTGGGTGATTATTTTCTGTTGAGTGTTTGTACCTGCACCAGACAGAACTGTTGCAGTCTTGCACGTTGTTGTTTTTGTTCAGTGTTAATTTACTTTATTAAAAAGATGGACCCTTACCACGCTGCGCATTGGTCCTCCGATCCTTCCTACTACTCCTCCTCGTCAGAGGAAGAAGACAGTTAGACTAATTTCAGAAACTTATGTTCATTTTCCAAACTCTAGACACAAAACTCAAAACGGTCATCACTTGTAACACAGGATGTCCAATGTTCAAAACATTGCATTGTGCATTCATATCGCTAAAGAAACCTTGCACTTGCAGAATCATTGGTTCAAATAACTCATTTATCATGAAATACCATAGGAACATTAATTTAGATCAGCCACACACAAGATACAAATAGTTTCGCTGTGTAGTTGTTCGTACAATCATTAAATATTGTAGTAGCTTTAGATGTTGTTCGACCAAACACTAGAACAGGCAAGATGCGTAATCTAAGCAACTTTGACCGTGGTATGATTGTTGATGCCACACATGGTGATTCCAGCATCTCAGAAACAGCTGCCTTCCTGGGATTTTTACGCACTACAGTCTCTAGAGTTTACAGATAATGGTGCGATAAACAAAACACATTCAGTGAGCGGCAGTTCTGTGGGAAAAACACCTTGTTAGTGAGAGAGGTCAGAGGAGAATGTCCAGGCTCATTCCATCAAGCTAACAGAAAGGCCACAAATGCTCAAATAACAGCTGTTTAAAACAGTGGTGTGCAGAAGGGCATCTCTTAACGTACAACACCGTGAATAATTCAGGCTGTTGTGGAGGCAAAGGGAGTCCTACCCAGTACTAGAGAGGTGTACCTAATAAAGTGTACAGTAATGTCAAATCTGAAAACATGGTCTGGAAAAGTACATGGATCCATAGAAACAGTGTCTGATAAAGAATGATGATGAAATATTACATCCATAGATAATGTAGTCCAATTGGTTCATGTTCCACGGTAATTGGTGTCAATGGATCTCGTTATCCTGAAACTTTCTAAACATGGAATATTGTTTGTCAGTTTCCATAAAACTATGCATTAAGAGTAATGCAACAGTTACTTATCATTTTGAGCAGTTGTATCAATTGATAGTTAGATCATTGTAATGAAATGAATAGACAGTCATCTCAGATGTAATGTGTGAATTGCATTTTGAAATGGTAATACTTTGATGTTAAGTTGTGTCATTTTGAACAGGTGAAAAACTGTAATCAATATGTGAGCCGATCTCCATATCGGCAGCTGGGGAGGTGTGTGTGTGTGTGTGTGTGTGTGTGTGTGTGTGTGTGTGTGTGTGTGTGTGTGTGTGTGTGTGTGTGTGTGTGTGTGTGTGTGTGTGTGTGTGTGTGTGTGTGTGTGTGTGTGTGTGTGTGTGTTTGTTACTGTTTTCAGATCAGATGCAATAAAGAAAGAGTTATGACTCAGAGGCACTGCAGCGTTAAATACCCTACACACACACACACACACACACACACACACACACACACACACACACACACACACACTCCAGTATCTTGAACTGAACCCTACACGGTCCACAGCACTGCAGTATGGAGGCCAAAATAACATAGTTCTCTATTGAACATTCAAAGCATTGTTTTTCCTGGTTCTTATTACTCCTGGTCATATCCATAAGGCTTCATAAAACGACCTCTCTCAGAAGGTCCCGTTACAGTCATTAGAAAGTAAAAGACAAACTAATTAGCATGCTATTGTCAGAGTCCTTTGAGATTGATACTGAACAACGTAGTAAAGTGTTCCTCTGTAACTCAGTTGTTCGAGCATGGTGCTTGCAATGCCAGGATAGTGGGTTTGATTCCTGGGGCCACCCATATGTAAAAGATACCACACTGCTTGCTTAGCAAGCCACCCTTTGCCTTGATGACAGCTTTGTAAACTCTTGGCATTCCCTCCACCAGCTTCACCTGAAATGTTTTTCCAACCATCTTGAAGGAGTTGCCACATATGCTGAGAACTTGTTGGCTGCTTTTCCTTCACTCTGTGGTCCAACTCATCCCATACCATCTAAATTGGGTTGAGGTTGGGTGATTGTGGATGCCAGGTCATCTGATGCAGCACTCCATCACTCTCCTTCTTGGTCAAATAGTCCTTACACATCCTGGAGGTGTAGAAAATAGTACAAATTAAGAAAAACCCTTGGATGAGTAGGTGTGTACAAACTTTTGACTGGTACTGTAAGTATTCACACCCCTGAGTCAATACTTTGTAGATGCACCTTTGGCAGTGATTACAGCTGTGAGACTTTCTGGGTAGGTCTCTAAGAGCTTTCCTCACCTAGATTGTGCAACATTTATCGATTATTATTTTCAAAATTCTTCAAGCTCTGTCAAATTGGTTGTTGATCATTGCTAGACAACAATTTTCAGGTCTTGCCATAGATTTTCAGTAGATTTAAGTCTAAACTGTAACTCGGCCACTCAGGAACATTCACTGTCTTCACTGTATGCAACTCCAGTGTCGATTTGGCCTTGTGTTTCAGGTTATTGTTCTGCTGGAAGGTGAATTCATCTCCCAGTGTCTGGTGGAAAGCAGACTGAACCAGGGTTTCCACTAGGATTTTGGCTGCACTTAGCTCCATTCCAGGTTTTTTTATCCTGAAAAACTCCCCAGTCGTTAATGATTACAAGCATACCCATAATATGATGCAGCCACCACTATTCTTTGAAAATATGGAGAGTGGTACTCAGTAGTGTGTTGTATTGGATTTGCCCCAAACATAACACGTCAGTATTCGGGACAAAAAGTCAATTGCTTTGCCCTTTTATTTTTGCCTTGTTACAAACAGGATGCATGAAAACGTATTAAGATGGATGCAATCACTTTTCCCTGTACCCATCATGAGGTTGCTACATCCTAGCCTATGAATTAAAGTTTACAATGTAGGTGCACAGGTCGAGAGAATTTTGAGTAATCAAGGTGACAGACAGTGACACATTCAATACTGCCCTGCGCAATCTTGCCCGCATCTAGCTAATCTAGGGTGTAATCATTTGTCCAACAGTTGCAAATTAGAGTTTCTATTGGACAAATTCAGGTATGTATATTCCGTTTAATTTAATTTGCTTCCATTTAAGAAACGTTTTTCAACAGAATTGGCTGAATGAATACTCCTCTGATCACTCGCAAACACAGTTCACTTTCATAGCAGTCACATTAAAACAGCATGATCAGTTTGCTCATTGTATATATAATTCCTTATCGCAACTATGTGTGCACTCTCCTCTTCTCACCTTTTCCCTTCGTTTGTGGACTTCAGTGTACAACACATCAGCTGTCTGTGACCATGCCAAAAACACTTTCCAAGCCAAACCCTCATATCGTGATCGCTAATAGCTACACACAGCCTACATCATTGCCACGTCATTGTAAACATACTAGAACTAACGCGTTAGTAACCCTGCTACAATCATGCAATACAGTGTACAGTCAGAATGCAGTTTAGCAGTTACACTGGCGGCCCCGATGGCAATAAATTAATAAAACCAAAAGCTTACCTTGACTTGGAAGCGTTCCAGTGTTGAATAGCCATAGCCAGCTAGCTTACATAGCATCCCTCTCTGTTTGACCCGAGTGTTTGAGTAGAGTAAACTATCTAGCTGCATTCACAAGTGAAAGTGAAAGTTTAAAAAAATACAACTAAATATATTGTGCTCTTGTTTCTCCTTCATTTTGGAATAAATTAATTTGTTTAAAACTGTTCAACTACTGTCTTTCTCTCTCTTTGTGTCAACTACTCTGCACTGTCTAGCTAGCTGTAGCTTATGCCTTCAGTGAGGGTCACGGAATTTCATTAGCCGGTGATTGTCAAGCAAATAACTGTCGGTCTCAGGGTAATTGACGTTAATTTACACAAACTCATTTAGCATCTCCTGACTTCCACACACAGCGTACAAGCCATCTACCAATAGGTTCCCTTCTTTGCGAGAAATTGGAAAACCTCCCAGGTCTTTGTGGTGAATACTTATTGACTCAAGAGCTTTTAGCTTTTCATTTTTTATTAATTTATAAAAATGTAGAAAAACATAATTCCACTTTTACTTTATGGGGTATTACGTGTAGGGCAGTGACAAAACATATTTAATACATTTTAAATCCAGGCTGTAACACAACAAAAGGTGGAATAAGTCAAGGGGTGTGAACAGTGGCGACCTATCATTCAGGGCAGGTGGGGCAGAGCCATCAGAAAATAGGAGCATTGCGCCGTGATTGGCCCAGTGTTCTCTTTCTCATGGGGACAGTACGTCATCGCCAAGTTTAAGTGCTTACTAAGGGTAGACAGTCAAAATTTCAGCCCTTTGGGTCCCGCCATAGTTATATTGCAAGTGTCCTTCCAAGAAGGCTCGAGTTCATTGGCCACAGATAGAATGACGTCAAATAACGTTATATGTACAGTAGCTTTGATTGGAGTGATCAACATCTTACTTTCAAAGTCTTAACTAGCAGTCGTCATCGTGAATCAAGTCGACAATCTACTGGCAAATCCTTTTTAATCCTTGTCATATTAATAGAGATAATGAAGAGAAATTATAGATAAAACGTATCAGTGCTCACCGGCCATGAGTGCCTCAGCTGAGGCACGGGAACCTGTTCACCTAGCTTCGGCATGGGAGCCTATCGAGCCTACAAATCGTCTGAGACCTCCCAGGTAGCTCCGGCTCCAACACCTCATTCTGTAACGAGTGCGCTGGGAGTCGGGAAGCAAGTGCAGGGAGTGAAAACATTTAATAAATAAACAAAACAAGACCCACGAACAGCACGCTGACATGAAACAGATACAGGAACAATGACTCCTGGGAAGAAACCAAAGGGAGTGACATACACAGCTCAAAAAAATAAAGGGAACACTTAAACAACACAATGTAACTCCAAGTCAATCACACTTCTGTGAAATCAAACTGTCCACTTAGGAAGCAACCCTGATTGACAATAAATGTCACATGCTGTTGTGCAAATGGAATAGACAACAGGTGGAAATTATAGGCAATTAGGAAGATACCCCCCAATAAAGGAGTGGATCTGCAGGTGGTGACCACAGACCACTTCTCAGTTCCTATGCTTCCTGGCTGATGTTTTGGTCACTTTTGAATGCTGGCGGTGCTTTCACTCTAGTGGTAGCATGAGACGTGGAGGAGGCCGTAGGAGGGCAACAACCCAGCAGCAGGACCGCTACCTCCGCCTTTGTGCAAGGAGGAGCAGGAGGAGCACTGCCAGAGCCCTGCAAAATGACCTCCAGCAGGCCACAAATGTGCATGTGTCTGCTCAAACGGTCAGAAACAGACTCCATGAGGGTGGTATGAGGGCCCGACGTCCATAGGTGGGGGTTGTGCTTACAGCCCAACACCGTGCAGGATATTTGGCATTTGCCAGAGAACAGCAAGATTGGCAAATTCGCCACTGGCGCCCTGTGCTCTTCACAGATTAAAGCAGGTTCACACTGAGCACATGTGACAGACGTGACAGAGTCTGGAGATGCCGTGGAGAACGTTCTGCTGCCTGCAACATCCTCCAGCATGACCGGTTTGGCGGTGGGTCAGTCATGGTGTGGGGTGGCATTTCTTTGGGGGGCCGCACAGCCCTCCATGTGCTCACCAGAGGTAGCCTGACTGCCATTAGGTACCGAGATGAGATCCTCAGACCGTTGTGAGACCATATGCTAGTCCATACGCTTGGCCCTGGGTTCCTCCGAAAGCAAGACAATGCTAGACCTCATGTGGCTGGAGTGTGTCAGCAGTTCCTGCAAGAGGAAGGCATTGATGCTATGGACTGGCCCACCCGTTCCCCAGACCTGAATCCAATTGAGCACATCTGGGACATCATGTCTCGCTCCATCCATCAACGCCACGTTGCACCACAGACTGTCCAGGAGTTGGCGGATGCTTTAGTCCAGGTCTGGGAGGAGATCCCTCAGGAGACCATCCGCCACCTCATCAGGAGCATGCCCAGGCGTTGTAGGGAGGTCATACAGGCACGTGGAGGCCACACACACTACTGAGCCTCATTTTGACTTGTTTTAAGGACATTACATTAAAGTTGGATCAGCCTGTAGTGTGGTTTTCCACTTTAATTTTGAGTGTCACTCCAAATCCAGACCTCCATGGGTTGATACATTTGATTTCCATTGATAATTGTGTGATTTTGTGTTCAGCACATTCAACTATGTAAAGAAAAAAGTATTTAATAAGAATATTTCATTCATTCAGATCTAGGATGTGTTATTTTAGTGTTCCCTATATTTGTTTGAGCAGTGTACATAGGGCAGGTAATCAAGGAGGGGATGGAGTGCAGATGAGTGTCATTATGCGCCTAACACTGGTGACAGGTGTGCGTCCTAACGAGCAGCCTGGTGACCTAGAGGCGGGAGAGGGAGCACACGGACACATATCAGCTATGTTTAAAAGAGGTTTCTAACCTTAAAGGGTCTTTCTTATCTGGATAAATAAAGGTTAGATAAAAAAAAATTGTTTTTTTGAAAGGCAGTGAATGAGGCTGAATGAACTGTTTCGCTGACAGACAGGGCTCCACTGAAAGCCAGGTGTAGCAGTGGTAAGGTGTTGGGACTCTTCTGTTGGGACAGCTCTATGTCGGCCCTAACAGTTTGTGGGCACCACTTGTCACTGTTATAGTGCAATTCATGTATTGTTAAGTGTTGTGTTGTGTAGTGTCCATGATGGCATGCATCCAGCAAAGCCCGACCAAGATGTACATGCTAAAATCACCACTGGGTGTAACTCCGTCACTATATTATTAGAAACCAGAACTGAGAAAAGAAAAGTTACTGATCACCGCTAAACATTTGTGCAGGTGGAAAACAGATGTATGGTAGGGAAACAGAACTGAACACACAGTCAAATGGAAAAAATAATGAATAGAACCAATTCCCCACAAGCATAGACATGTT
>NW_027034488.1:0-8122 GCF_034236695.1 Oncorhynchus nerka | reverse complement strand
GGTACTGATATAGGGTGCTGGCATAGTGTCGTAGGTGTAGCTCTCGTGTCTGGTATAGGGTGCTGGCATAGTGTGTCGGTATTAGCCGTGTTGGCATAGTGCAGGTTGGCATAGTGTGTTGGCATAGTGCTGATATAAGTGCCGGATATATGGGTGCCGATACAGTGTCGATTACAGCAGTTGATTACAGTGCATGGATATAGGGTGCCGATACAGGGTGCCGGATACAGGGTGCCGGATACAGCGCCGGATACAGCGTTGACATAGAGTGCCGATATACGGGTGCCGATATGAGGTGCCGATACGGCGCCGGATACGGCAAGCTGACATAGGTGTGTTGATATAGTGCTGATATAGAGATTGCTTGATATAGTGCTTTTTCTGATATAGGGTGTTGATTACAGTGCTGATATAGGGTGTTGATATAGTGTTGATATAGGATGTTGATATAGTGTTGATATAGTGTGGTATAGTGTTGATATAGTGCTGATGCAGGGTGCTGATATATGTTGGCATAGGTGTTGATATAGGGTGTTGATATAGGGTGTTGATATATGTTGATATAGGGTGTTTGGTATAGTGTGTTGATATAGGGTGTTGATATAGGGTGTTGATATAGGGTGTTGATATAGTGTTGATATAGGTGTTGATATAGGGTGTTGATATAGAGGTGTTGATATAGGGTGTTGATATAGTGTTTGATATGAGCGTTGATATAGGTGTTGATATAGTGTTGATATAGTGTTGATATAGGGTGTTGATATAGAGGTGTTGATATAGTGTTGATATAGGGTGTTGATATAGGGTGTTGATATAGTGTTGGATATAGTGTTGATATAGTGTTGATATAGGGTGTTGATATAGTGTGTTGATATAGTTGTTGGTATAGGTGTTGATATAGGGTGTTGATATAGTGTTGGTATAGGGTGTTGGTATAGGATGTGGCATAGCTGTGTTGGTATGAGTTGTTGGTACAGTGTGTTGGTATAGTTGATGATATGGTGTTGATATATGGTGTTGATATAGTGTTGATATAGAGTGTTGATATAGATGTGTTGATATAGGGTGTTGATATAGTGTTGATATGGTGTTGATATAGTGTTGATATAGGGTGTTGATATAGTGTTGATATGGGTGTTGATATAGTGTTGATAATAGTGTTGATATAGGGTGTTGATATGAGGGTGTTGATATAGTGTTGATATAGTGTTGATATAGTATTGGTATAGTGTTGATATAGTGTTGATATAGGGTGTTGATATAGTGTTGGTATAGGGTGTTGATATGGGTGTTGATATGGTGTTGATATAGTGTTGATATAGGGTGTTGATATGAGTTGTTGATATAGGGTGTTGATATAGGGTGTTGATATAGGTGTTGATATGGTGTTGATATAGAGGTGTTGATATAGTGTGTTGATATAGCGTGTTGGTATAGTGTGTTGATATGAGTGTGTTGATATAGCGGTGTTGATATAGGTGTGTTGATATAGTGTTGATATAGGTATTGGTATAGTATTGTTGATATAGAATTGTTGATATAGTGTTGATATAGTGTTGATATAGTGTTGATATAGGGTGTTGATATAGGTGTGTTGATATAGGGTGTTGATATAGGTGTTGGTATAGGGTGTTGATATAGGGTGTTGATATAGGTGTGTTGATATAGGTGTGTTGATATAGGGTGTTGATATAGTGTTGATATAGGATTGTGTTGATATAGGGTGTTGATATAGTATTGATATAGGTGTTGATATAGGGTGTTGATATAGGGTGTTGATATAGGTGTTGATATAGGGTGTTGATATAGTGTTGATATAGTGTTGATATAGGGTGTTGATATAGGTGTGTTGATATAGGGTGTTGATATAGGGTGTTGATATAGTTGTTGATATAGGGTGTTGATATAGGTATTGATATAGTGTTTGATATAGATTGATTGTGTTGATATAGTGCTGATATAGTGTGTTGGTATAGGGTGTTGATATAGTGTGTGGTATGGATATGGTAGTGTTGGTATAGTGTGTTGGTATAGTGGTGTTGGATATGGGATAGGTGTTGATATAGGGTGTTGGTATGGTGTGTTGATATGGTGTGTTGGTATAGTGTGTTGGTATAGGGTGTTGGTATAGTGTGTTGATATAGTGTTGGTATAGTGTGATATAGTGTGGATATGTTGATATAGGGTGTTGGTATAGTGTGTTGGTATAGTGTGTTGATATAGGGTGTTGGTATAGTGTGTTGATATAGTGTGTTGGCATAGTGTGCTTGGCATAGCGTGCTGGCATAGTGTGCTGATATAGCGTGGCTGGCATAGTGCCGATATAGTGTGTTGACATGCTGGCATAGGGTTATACAGTTGGTATGAGTGCCGGCATAGCGTGTTGGCACAGCGTGTTGGGTATGGTGTGTTGGTATAGCGTGTTGGTATGGTGTGTTGATACAGTGCCGGATACAGTGTGTTGATACAGCGTGTTGGTATGGTGTTTGGTATAGTGTGTTGATATGGCGTGTTGATACAGGGTGTTGATATAGTGTGTTGATATAGTGTGTTGGCATAGTGTGTTGATATAGGGTGTTGATATAAAGTGTGTTGGATATAGTGTGTTGGTATAGTGTGTTGGTATAGTGTGTTGATATAGGGTGTTGATATAGTGTGTTGATATAGTGTGTTGGCATAGTGTGTTGGTATAGGTTTGATATAGTGTGTTGGTATAGGTGTTGATATAGTGTGTTGATATAGTGTGTTGATATAGTGTGTTGATATAGGGTGTTGATATAGTGTGTTGATATAGTGTGTTGGTATAGTGTGTTGGCATAGTTGTTGATATAGTGTTGATATAGTGTGTTGATATAGGGTGTGTTGTGTATTGGTATAGGGTGTTGATATAGTTGGTATGGTATAGTGTGTATTGATATAGTGTGTTGATATAGTGTTGATATAGTTGATATAGGTGTTGATATAGTGTGTTGGTATAGTGTGTTGGTATAGTGTGTTGATATAGGGTGTTGATATAGTGTGTTGATATAGTGTGTTGATATAGTGTGTTGGTATGGTGTTGTTGATATAGTGTGCTGATATGGTGTGTTGGTATAGTGTGTTGGTATAGCAGGTTGGTGTGTGATATAGTGGGTGTTGATATAGTGTGTTGACAATTGTGTTGGTATAGTGTGTTGGTATAGTGTGTTGATATAGTGTGTTGATATAGTGTGTTGATATAGTGTGTTGGTATAGGTGTGTTGATATAGTGTGGGTGTTGATATAGTGTGTTGATATAGTGTGTTGGTATAGGTGTGATTGTGTTGGCATAGTATTGATATAGGGTGTTGATATAGTGTGTTGACACAGCGTGTTGATATAGTGTGTTGGTATAATGTATTAGTTGGTGATATGTGTGTTGATAGGGTGCAATAGTGTGTTGGCATAGGGTGCTGATATAGCGTGTTGATATGAATTATGCTGGTATGGTGTGTTGATATATGTGTTGGCATAGTGTGTTGGTATGGTGTGTTGATATGGTGTGTTGATATGGGGTGTTGATATGGTGTGTTGATATGGTGTGTTGGTATAGTGTGTTGGTATAGTGTTGATATAGCGTTGGGCATAGTGTGTTGATATAGTGTGTTGATATGGCGTGTTGGTATGGTGTTGATACAGCGTTGATACAGTGTTGATTACAGCGTGTTGGTATGGGTGTTGATACAGCGTTGATACAGCGTTGGTATGGCGTTGATTACAGGTGTTGATACAGCGTTGGATACAGTGTTGGATACAGTGTTGATTACAGGGGTGCCGATACAGCGCTTGATATAGGGTGCCGATACAGTGTTGATACAGTGTTGATATGCGCCGATACAGCGTTGGTATAGTGTTGATATGGTGTGTTGATATAGTGTTGATATAGTGTTGATATGAGTGTGTTGGTATAGTGTGTTGGTATAGTGTGTTGATGGTGTGTTGATATGGTGTGTTGGTATGGTGTGTTGATATAGTGTGTTGGATATAGTGTGTTGGTATAGTGTGTTGGTATAGTGTGTTGGTATAGTGTGTTGGCATAGTGTGCTGATTACAGTGTGTTGGCATAGTGTGCTGGTATAGTGTGTTGGTATAGTGTGCTGATATAGGGTGTTGATAGTGTTGATATAGGTGTTGATATAGTGCGTCGGGACATAGTGTTGTATAGGTGTTGATATAGGTGCTGATAGGGTGTTGGTATAGTGTGCTGATATAGGTGTTGGCATAGTGTGCTGATATTATAGTGTGTTGATATAGTGTGTTGGTATAGTGTGTTGATATAGGGTGTTGGTATAGGTGCTGATATAGGGTGCTGATATAGTGTGTTGATATAGTGTGTTGATATAGTGTGCTGGATATAGTGAGACATGAACATTTTACATGCTGTGGCATATTTGTGCTGGTCTAATTCCTCAATGGAAAAGCAGAATAATCTGTGCTTCTGGATAGTAATAATAGGTAATGTCCCAGGATAGTAATCACAGTTCATCTGGTAATCTTCAATGTCCCAGGTATGTGGCAATGATGAATAAATCATTTTATCTTTACTTCAAAGTCAAATGTCTATATGTTATGTATAAATGGCATACTGTGTGTATGCATTGTTTCAGGTTTTTGTTCAAGTTTTTTGACGTGATTGATGGGTGACTAGGTACATTATTGACAAATAAATATGCTTATTCATTGATTCATGATTCATTGATTCATGATTATGGATACAATGAGTTAAATCTGGCATTGAACCTGCAACAGAACATGTCAAGTTAGTTCTGAATCGCTTTAATGCAGCAGTGCATTCTGACACAGAAATTAAAATACATCTCACCCGCTCGCTGGTTGGCAGCAATGATAAGGGGTGAAATAATAGGACCTCCACCGGCTGAAGGAGAAGAGGATATGGTAAAATGAGGATATGTTGCTAATAATCATCTAGCTAGCTTTCTTTGCAACGCCAACAAAAAACTAGCCTTTGTTTTCACGTTACATTGTAAATATCTGACTGCTACTAGGGCATTATTATAATTATTATTATTATGTACAAGACAACACCAAATGCATAATTAAGACAATAAATATTAGATCAAATATAGAATACATTAATATATATATATATATATTTAGTTTCGATCAAGTTAGCTATTAGTTTGCTAGCGGACAGAAAAAGTGTCCGCTAGAGATGACTTGCAGGAGCTTGCAGGGATTTCTATTCTTGCATTATGTTTAGTTTGATGCTAATTAGCATTTTTTCAAATCTGAGAGTAAATAGAATCAAATATATTGATAAAAGTCCCCTTGTCCGGCCTCCTGGGTGGCGCAGTGGTTAAGGGCGCTGTACTGCAGTGCCAGTTGTGCCACCAGAGACTCTGGGTTTGCGCTCTGTCGTAACCGGCCTCGACCGGGAGGGGCGACACACAATTTGGCCTAGTCGTCCGGGTTAGGGAGGGCTTGGCCGGTAGGGATGTCCTTGTCTCATCGGTGCACCGTGTTTCCTCCGACACATTGGTGCGGCTAGCTTCTGGGTTGGATGTGCTCTGTGTTAAGAAGCATGACTTTCAACCTTCATCTCTCCCGAGCCCGTACAGGAGTTGTAGCGATGAGACAGTAGCTACTAAAACAATTGGATACCACGAAATTGGAGGAAAAGGGGTCAAATTAAAAATATATATTTTTAAAATCACCTTGTCCGGAAGAGATTGACACGGTTATCAAAAACATGACGCCTTGAAAACGTATTTGAAGTGGTTTTAAAATCCCACGGGAAAAATGTATGGTGGAAAACATTTGAAACTATTTCCGTGTTTGGCCGCTAAGTTATGGCTATTATGACGCGTCCATGAGAATCAGGCCTTCATGGTCTAATTGCTGCAAAGAAACTGTAAAGAAAGTCAATAAGAAGAAGAGACTTGTTTGGGCCAAGAAACACAAGCAATGGACATTAGACTGGTGGAAATCTGTCCTTTGGGCTGATGAGTCCAAATTTTAGATTTTTAGTTCCAACCGCTGTGTCTTTGTGAGATGCGCTTAGTGGGACTATCATTTGTTTTTCAACAGGACAATAAACCCAAAACACACCTCCAGGCTATGAAAGGTCTATTTGATCAAGAAGGAGAGTGATGGTGATACATCAGATGTCCTGAATTTCCACAATCACCTGTGCTCAATTTAATGAGATGGTTGAACCAAAGAGTGAAGGGAAAGCAGCAGAGTGCTTAGCATATGTGGGAACTCCTTCAAGACTGTTGAATAGCATTCCAGGTGAAGCTGGTTGAGAGAATGCCAAGAGTGTGCAAAAATGTCATCGAGGCAAAGGGTGGCCTTTGAAGAAACTAAAATATTTTTTTATTTGTTTAATACTTTATGGTTACTACATGATTCCATGTGTGTTATTTCATAGTTTTGACGTCTTCACTATTATTATACAATGCAGCCATTTTTTTAAATAAAGAAAACCCTTGAATGAGTATGTATCCAAACTTCTGACTGGTACTCTAGTTCTCCCATATGGCAACTCATAGCCAGCTACATAGCTCTCCCACTTGGAAACTCATAGCCAGGGGCCAAGCATAGCCTCCCACTTGGATACTCATAGCTAGCGACATAGCTCTCCCACTTGGAAACTCATAGCTACATAGCCTCCCACTGAAACTCATAGCTAGCTACATAGCTCTTCCCACTTGAAACTCATAGCCAGCTACATAGCTCTCCCACTTGGAAATCATAGCTAGCTACATATAGCTCTCCCACTTGAAACTCATAGCTAGCGACATAGCTTCCACTTGGATACTCATAGCCAGCGACATAGCTCTCCCACTCTGGAAACTCATGCCAGATACATATTCTCCCACTTGAAACCTCATAGCCAGCGACATAGCCTCCCACTTGATACTCATAGCTAGCGACATAGCTCTCCACTTGGAAACTCATAGCTAGCACATAGCTCTCCCACTTGGAAACTCATAGCTAGGGCTACATAGCCTCCCACTTGGAAACTCATAGCTAAATATAGCTCTCCCACACTTGGAAACTCATAGCTAGCTACATAGCCTCCCACATGGAAACTCATAGCTAGCTACATAGCTCTCCCACTTGGAAACTCATAGCTAGCTACATAGCTCTCCCACTTGAAACTCATAGCTAGCTACATAGCTCTCCCACTTGAAACTCATAGCCAGCTACAGCTCTCCACTTGGAAACTCATAGCCTCCCACACATGGCAACTCAAAGCTAGCCACAGCTCTCCCACTTGAAACTCAGCTAGCCACATAGCCTCCCACTTGGAAACTCATAGCTCTCCCACATGGCAACTCAAGCTAGCTACATAGTTCTCCCACTTGAAAACGCATAGCTAGCTACATAGCTCTCCCACTTGAAACTCATAGCTAGCTAAGCATAGTTCTCCCACATGGCAACTCATAGCTAGCCACATAGCTCTCCCACTTGGAAACTCATAGCCAGCGACATAGCTCTTCCATGTGGCAACTCAACTCTTGCTGAAACATTTTTGCTAAACCTGGGAACCCTGGTTGTGACATGTCTTGCCACACACAACATGGTGTTGGTGACAACAATGCTGAATCCACTTTGCTTAATATAAATCCACAAGCGTCTACACTATGTTTGTGTCTTACTGTCCACAAACAGCAAGTTTCACTTTTCTTAGCAAATAGTGGATAAAATAAATGGTGCTATTAACTAATGATTGTCTCGAGTTAGCTGGCTAGCCAGCTAGCTAAATATACTATTATAGTCAGAGCAAATGTAGCTAGCTAATACACCCTGGTACCAGTGCTGTGCAGGTCTCTATCAGCATGTTGTTTGTGCAACGTTATCTTCTAAATCAAGAGAGGAATAGGCGAAGCATGAATACGTTAGCTAGCGCTATCTAAGTAAGGGAGAACATGTAATGTAACATCTAATTAGGGTCCTCTGAAAACACTGACTAACACTTCGGTTCCTACCCTGTCACAGGGTTGTCATGTCAAAAAACAGTGTATTCAAAGTGCAGCCCACTATATTCCAACAATAGAATTAGAATATACATTAAATTTTCATGATTACAACAGTTCAGCAATTCATTTCCTCCATATTATGCAGCCCTAGGTGGCAC
>NW_027034487.1:0-8120 GCF_034236695.1 Oncorhynchus nerka | reverse complement strand
TCCTCCATGGAGGTTTGAACTGTTTACCTGATAGACGAGTAACACCAGCCCAGTCCTCCATGGAGGTTTAAACTGTTTACCTGATAGACGAGTAACACCAGCCCAGTCCTCCATGGAGGTTTAAACTGTTTACCTGATAGACGAGTAACACCAGCCCAGTCCTCCATGGAGGTTTGAACTGTTTACCTGATAGACGAGTAACCACAAGCCCAGTCCTCCATGGAGGTTTAAACTGTTTACCTGATGACGAGTAACACCAGCCCCAGTCCTCCATGGAGGTTTGAACTGTTTACCTGATAGGCGAGTAACACCAGCCCAGTCCTCCATGGAGGTTTGAACTGTTTACCTGATAGGCGAGTAACACCAGCCCAGTCCTCCATGGAGGTTTGAACTGTTTACCTGAATGCGCAGTAACACCAGCCCAGTCCTCCATGGAGGTTTGAACTGTTTACCTGATAGACGAGTAACACCAGCCCAGTCCTCCATGGAGGTTTGAACTGTTTACCTGATAGTAACACCAGCCCAGTCCTCCATGGAGGTTTGAACTGTTTACCTGATAGTAAACACCAGCCCAGTCCTCCCATGGGTTTGAACTGCTTTCTAGATAGTGAACATGCCAGCCCAGTCCTCCATGGAGGTTTGAACTGTTTACCTGATGACGGTAACACCAGCCCAGTCCTCCGTGGAGGTTTGAACTGTTTACCTGATGACGGTAACACCAGCCCAGTCCTCCGTGGAGGTTTGAACTACTTTACCTGATAGGCGTAACACCTAGCCCCAGTCCTCCACTGAGGTTTGAACTGCTTTACCTGATGACGATAACATCAGCCCAGTCCTCCACGGAGGTTTGAACTGCTTTACCTGATGACGAGTAACACCAGCCCAGTCCTCCATGGAGGTTTGAACTGTTTACCTGATGACGAGTAACACCAGCCCAGTCCTCCATGGAGGTTTGAACTGTTTACCTGATAGTAACACCAGTCCAGTCCTCCATGGAGGTTTGAACTGTTTACCTGATAGACGGTAACACCAGCCCAGTCCTCCATGGAGGTTTGAACTGTTTACCTGATAGACAGTAACACTAGCCCAGTCCTCCATGGAGGTTTGAACTGTTTACCTGATAGACGGTAACACTAGCCCAGTCCTCCACGGAGGTTTGAACTGTTTACCTGATAGGCAGTACCAGCCCAGTCCTCCATGGAGGTTTGAACTGTTTACCTGATAGACTGTAACACTCAGCCCAGTCCTCCATGGAGGTTTGAACTGTTTACCTGATAGTGACACCAGCCCAGTCCTCCATGGAGGTTTGAACTGTTTACCTGATAGTAACACCAGCCCAGTCCTCCATGGAGGTTTGAACTGTTTACCTGATGGCAGTAACACCAGCCCAGTCCTCCATGGAGGTTTGAACTGTTTACCTGATAGGGTAACACCAGCCCAGTCCTCCATGGAGGTTTGAACTGTTTACCTGATAGCTAACACCAGCTCAGTCCTCCATGGAGGTTTGAACTGTTTACCTGATACGTAACACCAGCCCAGTCCTCCATGGGGTTTGAACTGTTTACCTGATAGCGATAACACCAGCCCAGTCCCCCATGGAGGCTGAACTGTTGACCTGATAGTAAACACTAGCCCAGTCCTCCATGGAGGTTTGAACTGTTTACCTGATAGTAACACCAGCCCAGTCCTCCGTGGAGGTTTCAGCCTGTTTTACCTGATAGGCGAGTAACACCAGCCCAGTCCTCCCATGGAGGTTTGAACTGTTTACCTGATAGGTCCAGTAACGCCAGCCCCAGTCCTCCACTGGAGGTTTGAACTGTTCTTTACCTGATAGACGAGTAACACCAGCCCAGTCCTCACATGGAGGTTTGAACTGTTTACCTGATGACGAGTAACACAGCCAGTCCCCATGGAGTTTGAACTGTTACCTATTAAACCAAGCCCAGTCCTCCATGGAGGATTTGAACTGTTTACCTGATAGTAACACCAGCCCAGTCCTCCATGGAGGTTTGAACTGTTTACCTGATAGTAACACCTAGCCCAGTCCTCCATGGAGGTTTGAACTGTTTACCTGATAGTAACACCAGCCCAGTCCTCCATGGAGGTTTGAACTGTTTTACCTGATAGTAACACCAGCCCAGTCCTCCATGGAGGTTTGAACTGTTTACCTGATAGTAACACCAGCCCAGTCCTCCATGGAGGTTTGAACTGTTTACCTGATAGTAACACCAGCCCAGTCCTCCATGGAGGTTTTGAACTGTTCTATTTACCCTGTGTGCCTGTGATCCTCCATGGAGGTTTGAACTGTTTACCTGATAGTAACACCAGCCCAGTCCTCACTTCAGAAGTTGAACTGTTACCTGATAATCAAATTACCAGCCCAGTCCTCATGGAGGTTTAAACTGTTACCTGATAGTAACATAGCCTCTTGAGTTTTTAAACTGTTTACCTGATAGTAACATAAGCCAGTCAGTTTAACACCAGCCCAGTCCTCCATGGAGGTTTGAACTGTTTACCTGATAGTAACACCAGCCCAGTCCTCCATGGAGAGTTTGAACTGTTTACCTGATGAAGTAACACCAGCCCAGTCCTCCACCTGGAAACTGCCAGAAGTATAACGTGATGGTCTTCAATGATACAAATGACAAACCGATCCATGTCTATTAATGAGTGTCGCTCTGGATAAGAGCGTCTGCTAAATGACTTAAAATGTAATGTAATGTAAATGTGAACTAACCTTTCTTGCACAGTTGAGTTTATTTATCAGGTACAACAGAAGCGTAAGATGTGGTTGGTTAAGTGAATTAGTTAAGATGTGGTTGGTTAAGTGGTGGTTAAGATGTGGTTGGTTAAGATGTGGTTGGTTAAGATGTGGTTGGTTAAGATGTGGTTGGTTAAGATGTGGTTGGTTAAGATGTGGTTGGTTAAGATGTGGGTGGTTAAGATGTGGGTGGTTAAGGTTAAGATGTGGGTGGTTAAGATGTAAGGTTAAGATGGTGGTTAAGATGTGGGTGGTTAAGATGTGCGGTTATGATGGGTTAAGATGTGGGTGGTTCAAGATGTAGTTGGTTAAGATGGTTGGTTAAGATGTTGGTTAAGATGTGGTTAAGGTGTGGTGGTTAAGATGTAGTTAAGGTGGTTGTCATGGTAAGTGGTGGTTAGATGTGGTTAAGGGTGGTTAAGATGTATATGGGTGGTTAAGATGAAGTTAAGTGGTGTTGGTTAAGATGTGGTTGAGCATGGTGGTTAAGTGGTGGTTAAGATGTGGTTGTCAAGATGTGGTTGGTTAAGTGGTGGTTGGTTAAGTGGTAATGAGTGCTATAGTTGGTTATGGTATTGTTGGTGGTGTTGTTGGTTATGGTGGTTGGCGTTATGGGTGGTTAAAGATGTGGTGGTTGGTTAAGTGGTGGTTAAGATGTGGTTAAGGTGGTTAAGCTATGGTGTTGGTAGATGTGCTGTACCAGATGTCGCTAACTGTTTTTTCAACTGCCGCCACAGCTTTATCATTGAATGTGCACTGCAGTATTGTAGTGTGTAGTCTACTGGGGAATGTTGCACTGCAGTATTGTAGTGCATAGCCTCATTGGAATGTTGCACTGCAGTATTGTAGTGTGTAGCCTATTTTGGGAATGTTGCACTTGCAGTATTGTAGTGTGTAGCCTCATTGGGAATTGATTTGGGTTTTAGTGTATTACCAACAACGTAGCCCATAACTCTGGTCCTGGAGAATTACTGACCATGCATCCTTTCATCCGTTAGGAATAGTGATGACAGAAATACAGAGTAATCATGTGCTATCATGGCCTCATCTCTACCCTCTCTCACCCCTACCCTCACCCCTACCTCACCCCTACCCTCACCCTTCTTCTCCTCACCTCCCCACCTCTCTCCTCACCCTTCTCCTCACCCTTCTCCCTCACCCTTCTCTCACCCTTCTCCTCACCACCCCTCTCCCTCACCCTTCCTCACCCATCTCCTCACCCATCTCCCTCTCACCCATCTCCTCACCCCTCTCCCTCACCTCCCTTCTCCCCACCCTTTCTCCTCACCCTTCTCCTCACCCATCTCCTCACCCATCTCCTCACCCATCTCCCACCCATCTCCTCACCCATCTCCTCACCCATCTCCTCACCATCTCTTCACCATCTCCTCACCCCATCTCCTCACCCATCTCCTCACCCATCTCTCACCCATCTCCCCTCACCCCTCTACACCCCCTCTCCTCGCCCCTCACCCCCTCCTCCTCTCACACCCCTCACCACCCCTCTCCTCTCCACCCCTCACCACCCCCTCTCTCACCCCTGTACTTGGCATGAGGATTCACACCCTTCTGCTGTTGCTCTCTCTCTGCCACCATCACTTCATGTTTCAGTATGATAATGTACAGCCCCATGTCGTAGGATCTGGACACAATTCCTGGAAGTTTAAAATGTCCTATTCTTCCATGGCCTGTATACTCAGACATGTCACAAATTGAGCATGTTTGGGATGCTCTTGGGTTGACAGCATGTTCCAGTTCCCGCCAATATCCAGCAACTTCGCACAGCCAATGAAGAGGAGTGGGACAACATTTCCACAGGCCACAATCAACAGCCTGATCAACTCTATGAGAAGGAGATGTGCTGCATGAGGCAAATGGTCACACCAGATACTGACTGGTTCTGATCCACACCAGATACTGACTGGTTCACATCCACACAGATACTGACTGGTTCTGATCCACACAGATACTGACTGGTTCTGATCCACACCAGATACTGACTGGTTCTGATCCACACCAGATACTGACGGGTTCTGATCCACACCAGATACTGACGGGTTCTGATCCACACCAGATACTGACTGGTTCTGATCCACACCAGATACTGACTGGTTCTGATCCACACCAGATACTGACTGGTTCTGATCCACGTCCCTACCTCTTTATTAAGGTATCTGTGACCACCAGATGCAGATCTGTATTCCCAGTCATGTGAAATACATAATGCATTAATTTCAATTGACTGATTTCCTCATATGAACTGGAACTCAGTAAAGTCTTTTGAAATTGTTGGTATTTGCGTTTGATATTTTTGTTCAGTGTAGTTCTGGGAACAGAATTGTATGGAGGCCGGGTCAGGGGAGGGTTTGGCCGGGGGGGCTTTGCTTGGGTCATCGCGCTCTAGACACTCCTTGTGACGGGCCCGGGCGCCTGACCTCGGTCGTCAGGTGAACGGTGTTTCCTCTGACACATTGGTGCAGCTGGCTTCCGGGTTAAGGGGGTGGGTGTTAAGAAGTGCGGTTTGGTGTTTTGGAGGACGTATGACTCGACCTTCGCCCCCCCGAGTCCGTTGGGTGCAGTGATGAGACAAGATCGAAATCTGAGAAAATATACATTTAATAAATCGATGACAAAATGACCAGAATGGCGGCCAAGATTTCTCTTCCCCTTCTCCCACTGCCGGCCCCTGGGCTTCTTCTCTACATCTAGGGCAGGGGTGTCAAAGTCAAATGGACGGAGGGCCAAATAAAAAAATCAGCTACAAGACGAGGGCCGGACTGTTCGAATGTTCATTGAAAAATTTTTAAATGACGCATATAGTCTAGTGAACCTAATTGAACCTACTGAAAACCTAACAAATATATTACAATATGATCAGATAAATAAAGCAATATTTTCTTATGGCTCTGTCAGTAATCTTTAATTTTCAACAGACACAAAAGACAAATTTCCTTTATATAAATATCCCCATAACATGAACATTAAATGAAAGAAACCGGTATTCAAGGCACCATCAGTAGACTATATTTTCTATTTTAGCAAAAAGTGGGCTAAATTTACTTCAAAAGAAAACAATAATAGCAATTTTCTATCATCCACTCAACTGAAATATTTTTAAAATATAATTGGATTGAAATACAAAAAAATAAAGTGCAAAAATCTATTAATCAAAACAACACTTTGTTTAAGGAGAAGTAACATGCAGTGAAAACAAATATTAAATTTTTAACTTTTAAACTTGAACTGAGTAAAAACTCTAAATATGTGATTGCTGATAATGTTCACTTGTTTGAGGTTAGGGGTGATACTTAGTGGTGTCCCATCTTTTCCACAAATTCATCAATGTTGAGGTAAAGACTCTGAGCTGAAGAAATCCTCAGAATTGAGTGGAGGTGTTCAGCAGTAAGTCGACTTCTGTGTGATGTTTTGTTCAGGTTCATCAAAGAAAACAGTTGTTCACACAGGTATGTGCTGCCAAACATAGACAACGTTTGAGCAGCCTGGATGCGCAGCTGGGGCATTGTGCCGGGGAGGAAACGGGCGAACTCCGCAGCACCCACTGCCGCATATTTTGCCCTCAGTGCATCATTGCATTGGAGGTCAATCAACTCCATTTGGAGGTTTGGTGGTGAGCTTTCCACGTCAACAGCAAATGGGTTACCGAGCAGTTCCAACCTGCTTTTTGTGCTTCAAAGTCAGCAAATCGAGCGCCGAAAGTCAGCGGCAAGCATACCTATTTTATCAGCCAACTGTGTGCTCGGGAACGCACTGGTAGAGAGCTTCTCTTTCATGGTCTGGCAGCTGGGAAAGTGGCTCAAATTTTCTTTCCGCATCTGCGTCTCCCACAGAGTCAGTTTGGTTTAAATGCCTTCACTGTACTGTACATATCAGAGATGACACGATCCCGACCCTGCAGCTGCAAGTTTATTGCATTCAGATGACTCGTAATGTCACACAGAAAAGCCATTTCACACAGAAACATTTCGTCTCGGAGTTGTGTTGTGTCTTTCCCTTTGCTGTCCAAGAACAGACAAATCTCCTCACGAAGCTCGAAACATCTTTGAAGCACCTTTCCCTGGCTTAGCCATCGCACCTCTGTGTGATAAGGCAAATCACCATGCTCCGTTTCTAACTCCGTCAGAAATGCCTTGAACTGGCGGTGATTCAAACCTTTGGCTCTGATAAAGTTAACTGTGCGCGTGATGATGCTCATTACATGCTCCATTTTCAAGGCTTTACCGCACAACGCTTCCTGGTGTATGATACAATGATAAGCTGTCAGCTCACCTGTCGCGTTTTCCTCTTGCATCTTTTCCCGTATCTTCGCTTACCTCAGTCCGCTCCTGTGTCCACACATCGCAGGTGCTCCGTCGGTTGTCAAACCCACGAGTTTTTCCCAAGGCAGCTCCATCTCATTTACACATCTTGACACCTCTTCATACAAATCATGCCCCGTAGTTGTGCCATGCATAGGACGTAAAGCCAAAACTCCTCTGTCACGCTTAGGTTGGAGTCCACTCCGCGGATGAAAATTGACAACTGGGCAATGTCAGAAATGTCGGTGCTCTCATCCACAGCCAAGGAATATGCAATAAAATCTTTTCCCTTTTTCACAAGCTGCTCTTTTAGATTGATGGACAACTGGTCTACTCTCTCGGCAATGGTGTTTCTGCTCAGACTCACATTTAAAAGAGTTGCCTTTTTCTGGGCAAACCGTCACAAACTTTAATCATGCAGTTTTTGATGAAATCCCCTCCGTAAATGGCCGGGCTGATTTAGCGATCTCTTCTGCCAAAATAAAACTGGCCTTGACAGCAGCCTGGCCTTGTGATTTGGCTTTTTTGAACAGAGCCTGTCGAGATTTGAGGCCTCGTTTAATTCCTCTGCCTTTTTGTAGCCTTTGTTCCATGTCCATATTCTTGTTTTTGTCCGCGTGTTTCGTTTCATAATGTCGTCTCAGATTATACTCTTTCAGTACCGCCACACTTTCTCCACAACAGAAGACACACAGGTTTTCCAGCTACCTTCGTGAACATATACTCCGACTCCCACCTTGTTTGAAACCCCGGTTCTCAGTATCCACCTTCCGTTTTGCCATTTTTGATGGGTATCTGAAAGTTAATTTTACTGTGATGCTGACGACTGCTGTGCCAATAAATATTGAAATGAAGCAGCCTACTGCTCGGTAGCGTCACCTTTGCATTGTGGGAAATGTAGTATTGGTGCGTGTAAAAGATCTGCGGGCTGCCGGCTTGCTGCGGGCCGGTTCTAATAATAAATCAAGATCATCCCAGGGGCCGTAAAAACCTTCTTAGCGGGTCGGATGTGGCCCGCGGGCCTTGACTCTGACATATGTGAT
>NW_027034486.1:0-8120 GCF_034236695.1 Oncorhynchus nerka | reverse complement strand
CTGAGCCAGGCTAGTAACCTTGGACACAAGCTTTGTGTGATCTACTCGATCAAAGGCTTTGGACATATCAGCAAGTAACACCCTCGCCATTGTTGGTTTTCTGGAGTCTTTGGCTGTCAGTTAGGAGTGTGTGGCTTTCACAAGCCCAGTAGTAGTGTTGGACTTTGGGAGGTAGGCATACTGATTTGTGCACTCAGATGAATCTGTTGGATTGAAGTAGCCATTGTAGCTAATTATTTAGCAGTATCAGGCAGACAGTACACGGTAACATACCTCCCGTGAACCTGTAAACTAGCACCACTCCCATTTTGAAAAAGGAAGTATGGCTCCCATCAGGCTGTAGTCTTTACAAAGCTAGGGAAAATGAGTCAACCTAGCTATCCTGCAATGTCTTGGCAGATAGGAACACCATTGAGACATGTTCAATAGCTGTAATGAACAAGGACTGTCATATCCACTCACGTGATCACCTGATCGTGCAGTCTGCAAATAAAGACCACAATAATTGCTTCAACACATGAATCCATAAAATGTTTCAATCAGACAGCAGACTCATTCAGCCAATGATGTCATTGGTTGAACTTCTCCCAATGCTAAAATGACAAAATACATCTATAATGCATACTTATGCCTGAAACACCCTCTCATTACTTGTAGGGTGACGGGGAAAACACCCCAAATAGTGTCTAGAGGTGAAGGTTCCCTTAACGTGGCCATTATATCTATTCATTGACAGACACATATCAAGACACAATTTGATGATCAGGGATGGTGTGATTAGCCATAAACAGACATACATGTTTTACTTAGTCTCTGTGTTATCTGAGGTTTCATCAACGAATCATAATGTCCTAGCAATACATTTGCTTCAATGTGCAACAACAATGTCTCCCCATGGCCCATGCTGTCTAGTTGGGTGAAAACGGCATTTTTCCCTCTGGTGAGAGAGAGAACACTCTCATCTCTCCATAACCCCCAGCAGAATCATAATGAAGAGACAGAATAACCAAGTAGACTATTCATTCAATTATGTCTTTCTGTGCGACACTCCTTCAGCCACAGCTGCTCCCTAACCTCCTCTTCCATTCACAGGCAGGCAGATGTATCATAAGCATTTCATTGAGCGTTACTCAATACAGGTTAAGTGCTAAACACAACGGGGTGATGAATGTCTTTAATACATGCCTGTCAGATTTAGAGCTGTAGAGATGGGATCGTCTTCCCCCTTGTCGGCAACACAGACAGGCTATTCCTCATGAGGACAGGCATATCTCTGGAATCAGGAAGTCTGAATAATGAGTTTGGGATCTGCCCACATTAAGCCACACTCTGCCAATCTATCCCCCATCCAGTCCCAGGCTACATCCCAAATGGCACCCTATTCCTTAAATAGTGCACCTCTTTTGACAAAATCCCTATCGCCTGATCAATAGTAATGCACTACACAGGAAGAAGGTGCTATTTGGGACAGAGACCCAGTCCCATCCAGCAATGAACAGTTTTCCCTGAGCAGAATTTCTTCCTTTAATCAAAGTCAGAATGGAAAAAGGACCTTGCGTGTCTCTGGGGTATTTTTCCATTAACCATTTGACACATGACTGACGGTGGGGATTATTGTTTTTCGAAGAACTATTAGCAGCTGTACATTTTGCATTTAATACAGTTCCTCCTCCGACTACTAATGCAATTTTGGTTCTTCAGCTTTGTGGCACCGCCTTGTTCCTGGAGCAATTCAGAGTTACTGCAGAAAGGCCCTCGGCTTTAATCATTTTAATTGCCATGAAAAATGAGTTTCCATGAATCACTCCTGAATCTGCGTAGCTGCTGTTTCCTCACCTGCCACCATTGGCTCACCTCCAAATTGTTGCTCATCATTTCCTGGAAGGTTTGGGATTGGACGATGGTGGTGGCTAAGTCACCACCTGAATTTGAAATGGCAACATAAGGTGCACTTCAGGACGCTTCATCCTCATAGACTTGTGTTCTTCAGGACCCACTTCCTCCCTCATAGACTTGTATTTCTGGTTGTGCTCCCTCTTGACTTGTGACGCGGTTCCACTCCCTCATAGACTTGTAAGGTTCTTCTGGTGACACTTCCTCCCTCATGAGACTTGTGTTCTTCAGGACACTTCCTCCCTCATAGACTTGTGTTCTCTCAGGACTGCTTCCTCCCTCATAGACTCTGTGTTCTTCAGGACACTTCCTCCCTGCATAGACTTGTGGTTCTTCAGGTCACTTCCTCCCTCATGGAGCTTGTGTTCTTCAGTGACACTTCCTCTCCCTCATAGACTTGTGTCTCTTCAGAGGCACTTCCTCCCTCATAGACTTCTGTGTTCTTCTAGGACACTTCCTCCCTCACTAGACTTGTGTTCTTCAGGACGCCCCCGCCCTCATAGACTTGTGTTCTTCAGGGACACTCTCCTCCCTCATAGACTTGTGTCTTCAGGACACTTCCTCCCTCATAGACTTTTGTCTCTTCAGACACTTCCTCCCTCATAGACTTTTTGTTCTTCAGACACTTCCTCCCTCATAGACTTTTGCTCCTTCAGGGCACTTTACTCCTCATAGACTTTTTGTTCTTCAGGACTTTGTTTTTGTTCTAGGACCGAAACATCCTCAGGACAGTATTCCACTCAGAACAGATAAGCACAATAAAGTTCACACTTCGCCATACGTAGTTTGTTTCATTAGTTGAGCTCATTTATCGGTTCAGGTAAAATTGCCCCAAGAGCCAATTTGACAATTACTGAGAAGAGACATAAATATGCTCACGTTATGTTAAACCTAAATGTGTATTACTCTTGTTTCCATCTCACTTCCTAATATTGATTGAATGATCATCAATCATTGTCTCTGTTCTGATTGTCTGTGCGCTGAAGTCTCTGCCCTGATTGTCTGTGTGCACAGCTGCCCTGATTGTCTGTGCGCTAGTCTCTGCCCTGATTGTCTGTGCGCCAGTTCCCTGCCCTGATTGTCTGTGCGCTGAAGTCTCTGTCCTGATTGTCTGTGCGCTAAAGTCTCTGCCCCAGATTGTCTGTGCACTGAAGTCTCTGCCCTGATTGTCTGTGCGCGAAGTCTCTGCCCTGAATGTTCTTCCTCCTGATTGTCTGTGCGCTGAAGTCTCTGCCCTGATTGTCTGTGCTGAAGTCTCTGCCCTGATTGTCTGTGCGCTGAAGTCTCTGCCCTGAATGTCTGTGCACTGAAGTCTCTGCCCTGATTGTCTGTGCGCTGAAGTCTCTGCCTGATTGTCTGTGCCAAAGTCTCTGCCCCTGATTGTCTGTGCGCTGAAGTCTCTGCACTGGATTGTCTGTGCGCTGAAGTCTCTGCCCTGATTGTCTGCGCTAAAGTCTCTGCCCCTGATTGTCTGTGCGCTGAAGTCTCTGCCCTGATTGTCTGTGCGCTGAAGTTCTGCCCTGAATGGGCTGTTGCGCTGAAGTCTCTGCCCTGATTGTCTGTGCGCTGAAGTCCTGTCCTGATTGTCTGTGCGCTGCCCTGATTGTCTGTGCGCTGTCTCTGCCCTGATTGTCTGTGCGCTGAAGTCTCTGCCCTGATTGTCTGTCTCTGCCCTGATTGTCGCTGAAGTCTCTGCCCTGATTGTCTGTGCGCTGAAGTCTCTGTCCTGATTGTCTGTGCGCTGTCTCTGCCCTGATTGTCTGTGCGCTGAAGTCTCTGCCCTGATTGTCTGTGCGCTGAAGTCTCTGCCCTGATTGTCTGCGCTGAAGTCTCTGCCCTGATTGTCTGTGCACTGAAGTCTCTGCCCTGAATGTCTGCGCTGTCTCCTGATTGTCTGTGCGCTGAAGTCTCTGCCCTGATTGTCTGTGCGCTGAAGTCTCTGCCCTGATTGTCTGTGCGCTGAAGTCTCTGCCTGATTGTCTGTGCGCTGAAGTCTCTGCCCTGATTGTCTCTGCCTGCTGAAGTCTCTGCCCTGATTGTCTGTGCGCTGAAGTCTCTGCCCTGATTGTCTTTGCGCTGAAGTCTCTGCCCTGATTGTCTGTCGCTGAAGTCTCTGCCCTGATTGTCTGTGCGCTAAAGTCTCTGCCCTGATTGTCTGTGCGCTGAAGTCTCTGCCCTGATTGTCTGTCTCTGCCTGATTGTCTGGCTGAAGTCTCTGCCCTGATTGTCTGTGCGCTGAAGTCTCTGCCCTGATTGTCTGTGCGCTGAAGTCTCTGCCCTGATTGTCTGTGCGCTGAAGTCTCTGCCCTGATTGTCTGTGCGCTGAAGTCTCTGCCCTGATTGTCTGTGCGCTAAGTCTCTGCCCTGAAGTCTCTGCCCTGATTGTCTGTGCACCGAAGTCTCTGCCCTGATTGTCTGTGCGCTGAAGTCTCTGCCCTGATTGTCTGTGCTCTGCTGAAGTCTGCCCTGATTGTCTGGCGCTGAAGTCTCTGCCCTGATTGTCTGTGCGCTGAAGTCTCTGCCCTGATTGTCTGTGCGCTGAAGTCTCTGCCCTGATTGTCTGTGCGCTGAAGTCTCTGCCCTGATTGTCTGTGCGCTGAAGTCTCTGCCCTGATTGTCTGTGCGCTGAAGTCTCTGCCCTGATTGTCTGTGCGCTGAAGTCTCTGCCCTGATTGTCTGTGCGCTGAAGTCTCTGCCCTGATTGTCTGCGCACTGAAGTCTGTCCTGATTGTCTGTGCGAAGTTCTGCCCTGATTGTTCAGTCTCTGCCCTGATTGTCTGTGCGCTAAAGTCTCTGCCCTGATTGTCTGTGCGCTGAAGTCTCTGCCCTGATTGTCTGTGCACTGAAGTCTCTGCCCTGATTGTCTGTGCGCTGAAGTCTCTGCCCTGATTGTCTGTGCGCTGAAGTCTCTGCCCTGATTGTCTGTGCGCTGAAGTCTCTGCCCTGATTGTCTGTGCGTCTGAAGTCTCTGCCCTGATTGTCTGTGCGCTAAAGTCTCTGCCTGATTGTCTGTGCTGAAGTCTCTGCCCTGATTGTCTGTGCGCTGAAGTCTCTGCCCTGATTGTCGCTGTGCACTGAAGTCTCTGCCCTGATTGTCTGTGCGCTGAAGTCTCTGCCTGAATGTCTGTGCGCTGAAGTCTCTGCCCTGATTGTCTGTGCGCTGAAGTCTCTGCCCTGATTGTCTGTGCGCTAAAGTCTCTGCCCTGATTGTCTGTGCGCTGAAGTCTCTGCCTGATTGTCTGAAGTCTCTGCCCTGATTGTCTGCGCAAAGTCTCTGCCCTGATTGTCTGTGCGCTGGAAGTCTCTGCCCTGATTGTCTGTGCGCTGAAGTCTCTGCCCTGATTGTCTGTGCGCTCTGCCCTGATTGTCTGTGCGCTGAAGTCTCTGCCTGATTGTCTGTGCACTGCCCTGATTGTCTGTGCGCTAAAGTCTCTGCCCTGATTGTCTGCACCTGATTGTCTGCGCTGAGTCTCTGCCCTGATTGTCTGTGCGCTGAAGTCTCTGCCCTGATTGTCTGTGCGCTAAAGTCTCTGCCCTGATTGTCTGTGCGCTGAAGTCTCTGCCCTGATTGTCTGTGCACTGAAGTCTCTGCCCTGATTGTCTGTGCGCTGAAGTCTCTGCCCTGATTGTCTGTGCGCTGAAGTCTCTGCCTGATTGTCTGTGCGCTGAAGTCTCTGCCTGATTGTCTGTGCTAAAGTCTCTGCCCTGATTGTCTGTGCACTGAAGTCTCTGTCCTGATTGTCTGTGCGCTGAAGTCTCTGCCCTGAATGTCTGTGCGCTAAAGTCTCTGCCCTGATTGTCTGTGCGCTGAAGTCTCTGCCCTGATTGTCTGTGCACTGAAGTCTCTGCCCTGATTGTCTGTGCGCTGAAGTCTCTGCCCTGATTGTCTGTGCGCTAAAGTCTCTGCCCTGATTGTCTGTGCTGAAGTCTCTGCCCTGATTGTCTGTGCGCTGGAAGTCTCTGCCCTGATTGTCTGTGCACTGAAGTCTCTGTCCTGATTGTCTGTGCGCTGAAGTCTCTGCCCTGATTGTCTGTCTCTGCCCTGATTGTCTGCGCAAAGTCTCTGCCCTGATTGTCTGTGCGCTGAAGTCTGCCCTGATTGTCTTTGTGCTGAAGTCTCTGCCCTGATTGTCTGTGCGCTGAAGTCTCTGCCCTGATTGTCTGTGCACTGAAGTCTCTGCCCTGATTGTCTGTGCACTGAAGTCTCTGCCCTGATTGTCTGTGCGCTGAAGTCTCTGCCCTGATTGTCTGTGCGCTGAAGTCTCTGCCCTGATTGTCTGTGCGCTGAAGTCTCTGCCTGATTGTCTGTGCGCTGAAGTCTCTGCCCTGATTGTCTGCGCACTGTTCCCCTGATTGTCTGTGCAGTCTCTGCCCTGATTGTCTGTGCGCTGAAGTCTCTGCCCTGATTGTCTGTGCTTCAGTCTCTGCCCTGATTGTCTGTGCGCCAGTCTCTGCCCTGATTGTCTGTGCACTGAAGTCTCTGCCCTGATTGTCTGTGCGCTGAAGTCTCTGCCCTGATTGTCTGTGCGCTCTGCCCTGAATGTCTGTGCGCTGAAGTCTCTGCCCTGATTGTCTGTGCACTGAAGTCTCTGCCCTGATTGTCTGTGCGCTGAAGTCTCTGCCCTGAATGTCTGTGCGCTGAAGTCTCTGCCCTGATTGTCTGTGCGCTGGAAGTCTCTGCCCTGATTGTCTGTGCGCTAAAGTCTCTGCCCTGATTGTCTGTGCACTGAAGTCTCTGCCCTGATTGTCTGTGCGCGCTAAAGTCTCTGCCCTGAATGTCTGTTGCGCTAAAGTCTCTGCCCTGATTGTCTGTGCGCTGAAGTCTCTGCCCTGATTGTCTGTGCGCTGAAGTCTCTGCCCTGATTGTCTGTGCTGCTGAAGTCTCTGCCCTGATTGTCTGTGCGCTGAAGTCTCTGCCCTGATTGTCTGTGCGCTGAAGTCTCTGCCCTGATTGTCTGTGCGCTGAAGTCTCTGCCCTGATTGTCTGTGCGCTGAAGTCTCTGCCCTGATTGTCTGTGCGCTGAAGTCTCTGCCTGATTGTCTGTGCGCTAAAGTCTCTGCCCTGATTGTCTGCGCTAAAGTCTCTGCCCTGATTGTCTGTGCACTGAAGTCTCTGCCCTGATTGTCTGTGCGCTGAAGTCTCTGCCCTGAATGTCTTTGTGCTGAAGTCTCTGCCCTGAATGTCTGTGCTGACCAGTCTCTGCCCTGATTGTCTGTGCGCTGAAGTCTCTGCCCTCTGATTGTCTGTGAATGTCTGTGCGCTAAAGTCTCTGCCCTGATTGTCTGTGCGCTGAAGTCTCTGCCCTGATTGTCGCGCGCTGAAGTCTCTGATTGTCTGTGCACTGAAGTCTCTGTCCTGATTGTCTGTGCGCTGAAGTCTCTCCCTGAATGTCAGCGCTAAAGTCTCTGCCCTGATTGTCTGTGCACTGAAGTCTCTGCCTGATTGTCTGTGCGCTGAAGTCTCTGCCTGATTGTCTGTGCTTAAAGTCTCTGCCCTGATTGTCTGTGCGCTGAAGTCTGCCCTGATTGTCTGAAGTCTCTGCCCTGATTGTCTGTGCGCTGAAGTCTCTGCCCTGATTGTCTGTGCGCTGCCCTGAATGTCTTTGCTGTCTCCTGATTGTCTGTGCGCTGAAGTCTCTGCCCTGATTGTCTGTGCGCTGAAGTCTCTGCCCTGATTGTCTGCAAAGTCTCTGCACTGATTGTCTGTGCGCTGAAGTCTCTGCCCTGATTGTCTGCGCTAAAGTCTCTGCCCTGATTGTCTGTGCACTGAAGTCTCTGCCCTGATTGTCTGTGCGCTGAAGTCTCTGCCCTGAATGTCTGTGCGCTGAAGTCTCTGCCCTGATTGTCTGTGCGCTGAAGTCTCTGCCCTGATTGTCTGTGCACTGAAGTCTCTGCCCTGATTGTCTGTGCGCTGAAGTCTCTGCCCTGATTGTCTGTGCGCTGAAGTCTCTGCCCTGATTGTCTGTGCGCTGAAGTCTCTGCCCTGATTGTCTGTGCGCTAAAGTCTCTGCCCTGATTGTCTGTGCACTGAAGTCTCTGTCCTGATTGTCTGTGCGCTGAAGTCTCTGCCCTGATTGTCTGTGCGCTAAAGTCTCTGCCCTGATTGTCTGTGCGCTGAAGTCTGCCCTAATTGTTCTGATTGTCGCTGAAGTCTCTGCCCTGATTGTCTGTGCGCTGTCTCTGCCCTGATTGTCTGTGCGCTGAAGTCTCTGCACTGATTGTCTGTG
>NW_027034485.1:0-8118 GCF_034236695.1 Oncorhynchus nerka | reverse complement strand
GGGAGGTCTCTATGGTGAGACCTCACCTCCTCTCCTCAACCCACTGGTTCTCTATGGTGAGCCCTCCTCTCCTCAACCCACTGGTTCTCTATGGTGAGCCCTCCTCTCCTCAACCCACTGGTTCTCTATGGTGAGACCTCCTCTTCTCAACCCACTGGCTGGGAGGGCTCTCTATGGTGAGACCCCCTCCTCTCCTCAACCCACTGGCTGGGAGGGCTCTCTATGGTGAGACCCCCTCCTCTCCTCAACCCACTGGCTGGGAGGGCTCTCTATGGTGAGACCCCCTCCTCTCCTCAACCCACTGGCTGGGAGGGCTCTCTATGGTGAGACCCCCTCCTCTCCTCAACCCACTGGCTGGGAGGGCTCTCTATGGTGAGAGTGTGTCCCAGTCTGTGAGAAAATAAAACATGTTTACCTTTGCCTCTGGGTTGCTGGGATGCGATGATATTGATGGTTGTCTTCCGGAGAGATAAGATCTTCTCTGTCCCTGTATTTACCTGAGCTACAGCCTGTCCATCCTGTCCTCCTGTACTGCAGTTGGAATGGTCACCAAACCCTCCAACGAACAGTCCCAAGACTTCTCCATCCATAACGAGGACTTCCCTGCACTGCCTGGTCCCAACTACAAGGACCCCACGTCCAACAACGACGACAGCAAAACGGTGGGTCTTTCATCTCTAGGAGGAACTTAGACATTTGATATAAGGTCCGTTTGGTGGTGTTCCTGCTGAGTGGAGTTGATCATCGCCTGTGTGACTCATGTAGCTCAGCTCTGAGGCTTCGTCGATGGGTAGAGAGACCTGGAACTAAACTAGGACAAACTAACTTATTATTGATTCATGTTGCAGAGACATGTGTTCTAGTAGCAGGGGGTATGAGAGCTGCTGGGGAAGTCAACACGGTCACTGTCTGAAACAGCATCTAATGGATTGAGAGGAGACGGATGAGGGACATGTGTTCTAGTAGCAGGGGGTATGAGAGCTGCTGGGAAATCAACACGGTCACTGTCTGAAACAGCATCTAATGGATTGAGAGGGAGACGGATGAGGGACATGTGTTCTAGTAGCAGGGGGTATGAGAGCTGCTGGGGAAATCAACACGGTCACTGTCTGAAACAGCATCTAATGGATTGAGAGGGAGACGGATGAGGGACATGTGTTCTAGTAGCAGGGGGTATGAGAGCTGCTGGGGAAGTCAACACGGTCACTGTCTGAAACAGCATCTAATGGATTGAGAGGAGACGGATGAGGGACATGTGTTCTAGTAGCAGGGGTATGAGAGCTGCTGGGGAAATCAACACGGTCACTGTCTGAAACAGCATCTAATGGATTGAGAGGGAGACGGATGAGGGACATGTGTTCTAGTAGCAGGGGGTATGAGAGCTGCTGGGGAAATCAACACGGTCACTGTCTGAAACAGCATCTAATGGATTGAGAGGGAGACTGATGAGGGACATGTGTTCTAGTAGCAGGGGGTATGAGAGCTGCTGGGGAAATCAACACGGTCACTGTCTGAAACAGCATCTAATGGATTGAGAGGGAGACGGATGAGGGACATGTGTTCTAGTAGCAGGGGGTATGAGAGCTGCTGGGGAAATCAACACGGTCACGGTCTGAAACAGCATCTCTAATGGATTGAGAGGGAGACGGATGAGGGACATGTGTTCTAGTAGCAGGGGGTATGAGAGCTGCTGGGGAAATCAACACGGTCACTGTCTGAAACAGCATCTAATGGATTGAGAGGGAGACGGATGAGGGACATGTGTTCTAGTAGCAGGGGGTATGAGAGCTGCTGGGGAAATCAACACGGTCACTGTCTGAAACAGCATCTAATGGATTGAGAGGGAGACGGATGAGGGACATGTGTTCTAGTAGCAGGGGGTATGAGAGCTGCTGGGGAAGTCAACACGGTCACTGTCTGAAACAGCATCTAATGGATTGAGAGGGAGACGGATGAGGGACATGTGTTCTAGTAGCAGGGGGTATGAGAGCTGCTGGGGAAGTCAACACGGTCACTGTCTGAAACAGCATCTAATGGATTGAGAGGGAGACTGATGAGGGACATGTGTTCTAGTAGCAGGGGGTATGAGAGCTGCTGGGGAAGTCAACACGGTCACTGTCTGAAACAGCATCTAATGGATTGAGAGGGAGACGGATGAGGGACATGTGTTCTAGTAGCAGGGGTATAGAGAGCTGCTGGGGAAGTCAACACGGTCACTGTCTGAAACAGCATCTAATGGATTGAGAGGGAGACTGATGAGGGACATGTGTTCTAGTAGCAGGGGTATGAGAGCTGCTGGGGAAGTCAACACGGTCACTGTCTGAAACAGCATCTAATGGATTGAGAGGGAGACGGATGAGGGACATGTGTTCTAGTAGCAGGGGGTATGAGAGCTGCTGGGGAAGTCAACACGGTCACTGTCTGAAACAGCATCTAATGGATTGAGAGGGAGACGGATGAGGGACATGTGTTCTAGTAGCAGGGGGTATGAGAGCTGCTGGGGAAGTCAACACGGTCACTGTCTGAAACAGCATCTCTAATGGATTGAGTGGGAGACGGATGAGGGACATGTGTTCTAGTAGCAGGGGGTATGAGAGCTGCTGGGGAAATCAACACGGTCACTGTCTGAAACAGCATCTAATGGATTGAGAGGGAGACGGATGAGGGACATGTGTTCTAGTAGCAGGGGGTATGAGAGCTGCTGGGGAAGTCAACACGGTCACTGTCTGAAACAGCATCTAATGGATTGAGAGGGAGACTGATGAGGGACATGTGTTCTAGTAGCAGGGGGTATGAGAGCTGCTGGGGAAGTCAACACGGTCACTGTCTGAAACAGCATCTCTAATGGATTGAGAGGGAGACGGATGAGGGACATGTGTTCTAGTAGCAGGGGGTATGAGAGCTGCTGGGGAAGTCAACACGGTCACTGTCTGAAACAGCATCTAATGGATTGAGAGGGAGACTGATGAGGGACATGTTCTAGTAGCAGGGGGTATGAGAGCTGCTGGGGAAATCAACACGGTCACTGTCTGAAACAGCATCTAATGGATTGAGAGGGAGACGGATGAGGGACATGTGTTCTAGTAGCAGGGGGTATGAGAGCTGCTGGGGAAGTCAACACGGTCACTGTCTGAAACAGCATCTAATGGATTGAGAGGGAGACGGATGAGGGACATGTGTTCTAGTAGCAGGGGGTATGAGAGCTGCTGGGGAAATCAACACGGTCACTGTCTGAAACAGCATCTAATGGATTGAGAGGGAGACGGATGAGGGACATGTGAGCTGCTGTTTACTATGGGCGTGGCTGTTGAAATCCATTGTAGGAGGGCTGTTTAACCTCTCTGGGATATGTGGGACGCTAGCGTCCCAAAAGCCAGGGGAAATGCAGAGCGTGAAAGTCAAATAAATTACTATAAAAATCTAACTTTCATTAAATCACACATGCAATATAGCAAATTAAATCTACCCTTGTTGTGAATCCAGCCATCATGTCAGATTTCAAAAAAGCTTTTCGGCGAAAGCAAACGATGTTATTATCTGAGGATGGCACCATAGTAAACAAAGAGAGAGAAGCATATTTCAACCCTGCAGGCGTGACACAAAACGCAGAAATAAACATGTAATTCATGCCTTACCTTTGATGAGCTTCTTCTGTTGGCACTCCAATATGTCCCATAAACATCACACATGGTCCTGTTGTTCGATTAATTCTGTCCATATATATCCAAAATGTCCATTTTTATTTGGCGCGTTTGATCCAGAAAAACACTGGTTCCAACTTGCTCAACGTGACTACAAAATATCTCAAAAGTTACCTGTAAACTTTGCCAAAACATTTCAAACTACTTTTGTAATACAACTTGAGGTATTTTTTTAACATAAATAATCGATTTAAACTGAAGCTAGCTTTCTGGTCACGCGCTCTATCTAACAGTACACTTCAAGTGACCCTTGTTCAAGATGGCCGTACTTCTTCAATACACAAAGGAATAACCTCAACCAATTTCTAAAGACTGTTGACATCCAGTGGAAGCGATAGGAACTGCATTGACAAGAGAGTGACCTCCACAACAAAAAATCTGAATGGTTTGTCCTCGGGGTTTCAGCCTGCTAAATAAGTTCTGTTATACTTACAGACATGATTCAAACAGTTTTAGAAACTTCAGAGTGTTTTCTATCCAGATCTACTAATAATATGCATATTGTATTTTCTGGGGATGAGTAGCAGGCAGTTGAATTTGGGCATTTCATCTGGACGTGAAAATACTGCCCCCTGGCACCCAGAAGTTAACGAAGCCAGTGTTAGTTTCCCTGTTTTTCTGTTCTGAAGTGTAGTTCTATTTATCCCACAGGAAGTAGTTCCAATTTAGTGAAGACCGTGTCAGTGACGTTATTAGACTGTATCTTTAGTGTTCTGAGGAGAACCAACCGCACAGGGAAAGATACTGGGACTCGAACAGGATTCTTCCTCCCTGTGTAGAATGTACTCTTTCACTATGCCTCTTCATCCCTCCCCGGAATCTACTCTGCTTCTCTTCCTGTCTCTCTCTGCTTCTCTTCCTGTCTCTCTCCAGAATCTACTCTGCTTCTCTTCCTGTCCCTCTCTCCAGAATCTACTCTGCTTCTCTTCCTGTCCCTCTCTCCAGAATCTACTCTGCTTCTCTTCCTGTTCCTCTCTCCAGAATCTACTCTGCTTCTCTTCCTGTTCCTCTCTCCAGAATCTACTCTGCTTCTCTACCTGTCCCTCTCTCCAGAATCTACTCTGCTTCTCTTCCTGTTCCTCTCTCCAGAATCTACTCTGCTTCTCTTCCTGTCTCTCTCTCCAGAATCTAAACCCTGCTTCTCTTCCTGTCTCTCTCTCCAGAATCTACTCTGCTTCTCTTCCTGTCTCTCTCTCCAGAATCTACTCTGCTTCTCTTCCTGTTCCTCTCTCCAGAATCTACTCTGCTTCTCTTCCTGTTCCTCTCTCCAGAATCTACTCTGCTTCTCTTCCTGTTCCTCTCTCCAGAATCTACTCTGCTTCTCTTCCTGTTCCTCTGTCCAGAATCTACTCTGCTTCTCTACCTGTCTCTCTCCACAATCTAAACCCCGCTTCTCTTCCTCTCTCTTTCTCCAGAATCTAAACCCTGCTTCTCTTCCTGTCTCTCCAGAATCTAAACCCTGCTTCTCTTCCTGTCTCTCTCCAGGAATCTAAACCAAGCTTCTCTTCTGTTCTCTCTCCAGAATCTACTCTGCTATCTTCCTTTCCTCTCTCCAGAATCTACTCTGCTTCTCTTCCTGTCTCTCTCTCCAGAATCTACTCTGCTTCTCTTCCTGTCTCTCTCTCCAGAATCTACTCTGCTTCTCTTCATGTCTCTCTCCAGAATCTACTCTGCTTCTCTTCCTGTTCCTCTCTCCAGAATCTACTCTGCTTCTCTACCTGTCCCTCTCTCCAGAATTTACTCTGCTTCTCTTCCTGTTCCTCTCTCCAGAATCTAAACCCTGCTTCTCTTACTGTCTCTCCAGAATCTAAACCCTGCTTCTCTTACTGTCTCTCTCCAGAATCTAAACCCTTCTTCTCTTACTGTCTCTCTCCAGAATCTAAACCCTGCTTCTCTTACTGTCTCTCTCCAGAATCTAAACCCTGCTTCTCTTACTGTCTCTCTCAGAATCTAAGCCCTGCTCCTCTTCCTGTCTCTCCAGAATCTAAGCCTGCTTCTCTTACTGTCTCTCTCCAGAATCTAAACCCTGCTTCTCTTACTGTCTCTCTCAGAATCTAAACCCTGCTTCTCTTACTGTCTCTCTCAGAATCTAAACCCTGCTTCTCTTCCTGTCTCTCTCAGAATCTAAACCCTGCTTCTCTTCTGTCTCTCTCAGAATCTAACCCCTGCTTCTCTTCCTGTCTCTCTCCAGAATCTAAACCCTGCTTCTCTTCCTGTCTCTCTCCCAGAATCTAAACCCTGCTTCTCTTCCTGTCTCTCTCCCAAGTCTAAACCTGCTTCTCTTACTGTCTCTCAGAATCTAAACCCTGCTTCTCTTACTGTCTCTCAGAATCTAAGCCTGCTTCTCTTACTGTCTCTCTCAGAATCTAAACCCTGCTTCTCTTACTGTCTCTCCAGAATCTAAACCCCTGCTCCCTCTTCCTGTCTCTCTCCAGAATCTAAACCTGCTTCTCTTCCTGTCACCCTCTTTCAGAATCTAAACTCTTCAGGTAAGACTTCCAGCAGCACAGATGGGCCCAAGTTCCCCGGGGACAAGAGCTCAACAGCCCAGAACAACAACCAGTTGAAGAAAGGCATACAGGTGTTACCGGACGGTGAGGCTCAATTCCTCTCTCTCTTCTTCACCCTGTCCTTCACTCTGTCCTTCACTCCATCAAACCTCAAGGACCTGACTAGGAGGACCTGGTATAGGTGATGACTAGGAAGACCTGGTGTAGGTGATGACTAGGAAGACCTGGTGTAGGTGATGACTAGGAAGACCTGGTGTAGGTGATGACTAGGAAGACCTGGTATAGGTGACTAGGAAGACCTGGTGTAGGTGACTAGGAAGACCTGGTGTAGATGATGACTAGGAAGACCTGGTATAGGTGACTAGGAAGACCTGGTATGTGATGACTAGGAAGACCTGGTATGATGACTAGGAACCTGACTAGGAGAGGGCTGGTATAGGTGATGACTAGGAGAGACCTGGTGTAGGTGATGACTAGGAGAGACCTGGTATAGGTGATGACTAGGAAGACCTGGTATAGGTGATGACTAGGAAGACCTGGTATAGGTGATGACTAGGAAGACCTGGTATAGTGATGACTAGGAAGACCTGGTATGGTGATGACTAGGAAGACCTGGTATAGGTGATGACTAGGAAGACCTGGTATAGGTGATGACTAGGAAGACCTGGTATAGGTGATGACTAGGAAGACCTGGTGTTGATGACTAGGAAGACCTAGTATAGGTGATGACTAGGAAGACCTGGTATATGACTAGGAAGACCTGATGATGACTAGGAAGACCTGGTATAGGTGATGACTAGGAAGACCTGGTATAGGTGATGACTAGGAAGACCTGGTATAGGTGATGACTAGGAAGACCTGGTGATGACTAGGGAAGACCTGGTGTGGTGACCTGGTGTTGGTGATGACTATGAAGACCTGGTATAGGTGATGACTAGGAAGACCTGGTATAGGTGATGACTAGGAAGACCTGGTGTAGGTGATGACTAGGAGAGACCTGATGACTAGGAAGACCTGGTATAGGTGATGACTAGGAAGACCTGGTATAGGTGACTGACCTGGTATAGGTGATGACTAGGAAGACCTGGTATAGGTGATGACTAGGAAGACCTGGTGTAGGTGATGACTAGGAAGACCTGGTGTAGGTGATGACTAGGACCTGGTATAGGTGATGACCCTGGTATAGTGATGACTAGGAAGACCTGGTATAGGTGATAGGAAGACCTGGTAGGATGACTAGGAAGACCTGGTATAGGTGATGACTAGGAGACCTGGTATAGGTGATGACTAGGAAGACCTGGTATAGGTGATGACTAGGAAGACCTGGTATAGGTGATGACTAGGAAGACCTGGTGTAGGTGATGACTAGGAAGACCTGGTATGATGACTGGAAGACTAGGAAGATGAAGGAAGACCTGGTGTAGGTGATGACTAGGAAGACCTGGTATAGGTGATGACTAGGAAGACCTGGTATAGGTGATGACTAGGAAGACCTGGTATAGGTGATGACTAGGAAGACCTGGTATAGGTGATGACTAGGAAGACCTGGTATAGGTGATGACTAGGAAGACCTGGTGTAGGTGATGACTAGGAAGACCTGGTATAGGTGATGACTAGGAAGGCCTAGTTATAGGTGATGACCTAGGAAGACCTGGTATAGGTGATGACTAGGAAGACCTGGTGTAGGTGATGACTAGGAAGACCTGGTATGAGGTGATGACTAGGAAGGCACTGGTATAGGTGATGACTAGGAAGACCTGAGTATAGGTGATGACTGAGGGAAGACCCTGGTGTAGGTGATGACTAGGAAGACCTGGTATAGGTGATGACTAGGAAGACCTGGTATAGGTGATGACTAGGAAGACCTACAAGAAAGGCATTGGACTGTAGTTGTTCACGTGACATTA
>NW_027034484.1:0-8118 GCF_034236695.1 Oncorhynchus nerka | reverse complement strand
AGGGAGAGAGACAAGGAGGGAGGTATGGAGAACAAGACGGAGCTGCAGCAAGGGGGAGAGAGAGAGGAGAGAGAGACAAGGGAGGGGGTATGGAGCATCAAGACGGAGCGAGCAAGAGGGAGAGAGAGGGAGAGAGAGGGAGAGAGAGAGACAAGGAGGGAGGTAGTGGAGAACAAGACGGAGCGAGCAAGGGGGAGAGAGAGGGAGAGGAGACAAGGAGGAGGTATGGAGAACAAGACGGAGCGAGCAAGGGGGAGAGAGACGAGGAGAGGAGACAAGGATGAAGAGAGAGTGGAGAGAGACAAGGAGGGAGGTAGGGAGAACAAGACGGAGCGAGCAAGGGGAGAGAGAGGGAGAGAGACAAGGAGGGAGGTATGGAGAACAAGACGGAGCGAGCAAGGGGAGAGAGAGAGAGAGAGACAAGGAGGGAGGTATGGAGAACAAGACGGAGCGAGCAAGGGGGAGAGAGAGGAGAGAGACAAGGAGGGAGGTATGGAGAACAAGACGGAGCGAGCAAGGGGGAGAGAGAGAGAGAGAGAGACAAGGAGGGAGGTATGGAGAACAAGACAGAGCGAGCAAGGGGAGAGAGAGGGAGAGAGACAAGGAGGAGGTATGGAGAACAAGACGAGACAAGGGGAGAGAGAGGGAGAGAGACAAGGAGGGAGGTATGGAGAACAAGACGGAGCGAGCAAGGAGGGAGAGAGCAAGGAGGAGAGAGAGGAGAGAGACAAGGAGGGAGGTATGGAGAACAAGACGGAGCGAGCAAGGGGAGAGAGGGAGAGAGAAGGAGAGAGACAAGGAGGGAGGTATGGAGAACAAGACGGAGCGAGCAAGGGGGAGAGAGAGAGAGAGAGACAAGGAGGGAGGTATGGAGAACAAGACGGAGCGAGCAAGGGGGAGAGAGAGGGAGAGAGAGACAAGGAGGGAGGTATGGAGAACAAGACGGAGCGAGCAAGGGGGAGAGAGAGACAAGGAGGGAGGTATGGAGAACAAGACGGAGCGAGCAAGGGGGAGAGAGAGGGAGAGAGAGACAAGGAGGGAGGTATGGAGAACAAGACGGAGCGAGCAAGGGGGAGAGAGAGACAAGGAGGGAGGTATGGAGAACAAGACGTGAGCCGAGCAAGGGGAGAGAGAGGGAGGAGAGAGACAAGGAGGGAGGTATGGAGAACAAGACGGAGCTGAGCAAGGGGGAGAGAGAGAGGAGAGAGACAAGGAGGAGGGAGGTAGTGGAGGAACAAGACGGAGCGAGCAAGGGGGAGAGAGAGGGAGAGAGACAAGGAGGGAGGTATGGAGAACAAGACGGAGCGAGCAAGGGAGAGAGGGAGAGAGACAAGGAGGAGGTATGGAGAGACGAGACAAGGGAGAGAGAGGGAGAGAGACAAGGAGGGAGGTATGGAGAACAAGACGGAGCGAGCAAGGGGGAGAGAGAGGGAGAGAGAGACAAGGAGGGAGGTATGGAGAACAAGACGGAGCGAGCAAGGGGGAGAGAGAGAGGGAGAGAGACAAGGAGGGAGGTATGGAGAACAAGACGGAGCTTAGCAAGGGGGAGAGAGAGGGAGAGAGACAAGGAGGGAGGTATGGAGAACAAGACGGAGCGAGCAAGGGGGAGAGAGAGGGAGAGAGAGACAAGGAGGGAGGTATGGAGAACAAGACGGAGCGAGCAAGGGGGAGAGAGAGGGAGAGAGACAAGGAGGAGGTATGGAGAACAAGACGGAGCGAGCAAGGGGAGAGAGAGAGAGAGAGACAAGGAGGGAGGTATGGAGAACAAGACGGAGCGAGCAAGGGGGAGAGAGAGGGAGAGAGACAAGGAGGGAGGTATGGAGAACAAGACGGAGCGAGCAAGGGGGAGAGAGAGGGAGAGAGACAAGGAGGGAGGTATGGAGAACAAGACGGAGCGAGCAAGGGGGAGAGAGAGGGAGAGAGACAAGGAGGGAGGTATGGAGAACAAGACGGAGTGAGCAAGGGGGAGAGAGAGGGAGAGAGAGACAAGGAGGGAGGTATGGAGAACAAGACGGAGCGAGCAAGGGGGAGAGAGAGACAAGGAGGGAGGTATGGAGAACAAGACGGAGCGAGCAAGGGGAGAGAGACAAGGAGGGAGGTATGGAGAACAAGACGGAGCCAGCAAGGGGGAGAGAGAGAGAGAGAGACAAGGAGGGAGGTATGGAGAACAAGACGGAGCGAGCAAGGGGGAGAGAGAGGGAGAGAGACAAGGAGGGAGGTATGGAGAACAAGACGGAGCGAGCAAGGGGAGAGAGAGGGAGAGAGAGACAAGGAGGGAGGTATGGAGAACAAGACGGAGCGAGCAAGGGGAGAGAGAGGGAGAGAGACAAGGAGGGAGGTATGGAGAACAAGACGGAGTGAGCAAGGGGAGAGAGAGGAGAGAGACAAGGAGGGAGGTATGGAGAACAAGACGGAGCGAGCAAGGGGAGAGAGAGAGGAGAGAGACAAGGAGGGAGGTATGGAGAACAAGACGGAGCGAGCAAGGGGAGAGAGAGGGAGAGAGACAAGGAGGGAGGTATGGAGAACAAGACGGAGCGAGCAAGGGGGAGAGAGAGGAGAGAGAGACAAGGAGGGAGGTATGGAGAACAAGACGGAGCGAGCAAGGGGGAGAGAGAGGGAGAGAGACAAGGAGGGAGGTATGGAGAACAAGACGGAGCGAGCAAGGGGGAGAGAGAGGGAGAGAGACAAGGAGGGAGGTATGGAGAACAAGACGGAGCGAGCAAGGAGAGGAGGAGAGAGACAAGGAGGGAGGTATGGAGAACAAGACGGAGCCAGCAAGGGGGAGAGAGAGGGAGAGAGACAAGGAGGGAGGTATGGAGAACAAGACGGAGCGAGCAAGGGGAGAGAGAGGGAGAGAGACAAGAGGAGGTATGGAGAACAAGACGGAGACAAGGGGAGAGAGAGAGAGAGACAAGGAGGAGGTATGGAGAACAAGACGGAGCGAGCAAGGGGGAGAGAGAGGGAGAGAGACAAGGAGGGAGGTATGGAGAACAAGACGGAGCTGAGCAAGGGGGAGAGAGAGGGAGAGAGACAAGGAGGGAGGTATGGAGAACAAGACGGAGCGAGCAAGGGGGAGAGAGAGGGAGAGAGACAAGGAGGGAGGTATGGAGAACAAGACGGAGCGAGCAAGGGGAGAGAGAGGGAGAGAGACAAGGAGGGAGGTATGGAGAACAAGACGGAGCGAGCAAGGGGAGAGAGAGAGAGAGACAAGGAGGGAGGTATGGAGAACAAGACGGAGCGAGCAAGGGGGAGAGAGAGGGAGAGAGACAAGGAGGGAGGTATGGAGAACAAGACGGAGCGAGCAAGGGGGAGAGAGAGGGAGAGAGACAAGGAGGGAGGTATGGAGAACAAGACGGAGCGAGCAAGGGGGAGAGAGAGGGAGAGAGACAAGGAGGAGGTATGGAGAACAAGACGGAGCGAGCAAGGGGGAGAGAGAGGGAGAGAGAGACAAGGAGGGAGGTATGGAGAACAAGACGGAGCGAGCAAGGGGGAGAGAGAGACAAGGAGGGAGGTATGGAGAACAAGACGGAGCCAGCAAGGGGGAGAGAGAGGGAGAGAGAGACAAGGAGGGAGGTATGGAGAACAAGACGGAGCGAGCAAGGGGAGAGAGAGGGGAGAGAGACAAGGAGGGAGGTATGGAGAACAAGACGGAGCGAGCAAGGGGGAGAGAGAGGGAGAGAGAGACAAGGAGGGAGGTATGGAGAACAAGACGGAGCGAGCAAGGGGGAGAGAGAGGGAGAGAGACAAGGAGGGAGGTATGGAGAACAAGACGGAGCGAGCAAGGAGAGAGAGAGAGAGACAAGGAGGGAGGTATGGAGAACAAGACTGGAGCGAGCAAGGGGGAGAGAGAGGGAGAGAGACAAGGAGGGAGGTATGGAGAACAAGACGGAGCGAGCAAGGGGGAGAGAGAGAGGGAGAGAGACAAGGAGGGAGGTATGGAGAACAAGACGGAGCGAGCAAGGGGGAGAGAGAGGAGAGAGACAAGGAGGGAGGTATGGAGAACAAGACGGAGCAGCAAGGGAGAGAGAGGAGAGAGAGACAAGGAGGGAGGTATGGAGAACAAGACGGAGCGAGCAAGGGGGAGAGAGAGGGAGAGAGACAAGGAGGGAGGTATGGAGAACAAGACGGAGCGAGCAAGGGGAGAGAGAGAGAGAGAGACAAGGAGGGAGGTATGGAGAACAAGACGGAGCGAGCAAGGGGAGAGAGAGAGAGAGAGAGACAAGGAGGGAGGTATGGAGAACAAGACGGAGCGAGCAAGGGGAGAGAGAGGAGAGAGACAAGGAGGGAGGTATGGAGAACAAGACGGAGCGAGCAAGGGGGAGAGAGAGAGGAGAGAGACAAGGAGGGAGGTATGGAGAACAAGACGGAGCGAGCAAGGGGGAGAGAGAGGGAGAGAGACAAGGAGGGAGGTATGGAGAACAAGACGGAGCGAGCAAGGGGGAGAGAGAGGGAGAGAGACAAGGAGGGAGGTATGGAGAACAAGACGGAGCGAGCAAGGGGAGAGAGAGGGAGAGAGACAAGGAGGGAGGTATGGAGAACAAGACGGAGCGAGCAAGGGGGAGAGAGAGGAGAGAGACAAGGAGGGAGGTATGGAGAACAAGACGGAGCGAGCAAGGGGGAGAGAGAGGGAGAGAGACAAGGAGGGAGGTATGGAGAACAAGACGGAGCGAGCAAGGGGAGAGAGAGGGAGAGAGACAAGGAGGGAGGTATGGAGAACAAGACGGAGCGAGCAAGGGGAGAGAGAGGGAGAGAGACAAGGAGGGAGGTATGGAGAACAAGACGGAGCGAGCAAGGGGAGAGAGAGGGAGAGAGACAAGGAGGGAGGTATGGAGAACAAGACGGAGCGAGCAAGGGGAGAGAGAGGGAGAGAGACAAGGAGGAGGTATGGAGAACAAGACGGAGCGTAGCAAGGGGGAGAGAGAGAGAGAGAGACAAGGAGGGAGGTATGGAGAACAAGACGGAGCGAGCAAGGGGAGAGAGAGGGAGAGAGACAAGGAGGGAGGTATGGAGAACAAGACGGAGCGAGCAAGGGGGAGAGAGAGGGAGAGAGACAAGGAGGGAGGTATGGAGAACAAGACAGAGCGAGCAAGGGGAGAGAGAGGAGAGAGACAAGGAGGGAGGTATGGAGAACAAGACGAGCCAGCAAGAGCAGAGAGAGGGAGAGAGAGGGAGAGAGAGAGACAAGGAGGGAGGTATGGAGAACAAGACGGAGCGAGCAAGGGGGAGAGAGAGGGAGAGAGACAAGGAGGAGGTATGGAGAACAAGACGGAGCGAGCAAGGGGGAGAGAGAGGAGAGAGACAAGGAGGAGGTATGGAGAACAAGACGGAGCTGAGCAAGGGGAGAGAGAGAGGAGAGAGACAAGGAGGGAGGTATGGAGAACAAGACGGAGCGAGCAAGGGGGAGAGAGAGGGAGAGAGACAAGGAGGGAGGTGGAGAACAAGACGGAGCGAGCAAGGGGGAGAGAGAGGGAGAGAGAGACAAGGAGGGAGGTATGGAGAACAAGACGGAGCGAGCAAGGGGGAGAGAGAGGGAGAGAGAGACAAGGAGGGAGGTAGTGGAGAACAAGACGGAGCGAACGGGAGAGAGAGGGAGAGAGACAAGGAGGGGTGTAGGAAAAGACGGAGCGAGCAAGGGGAGAGAGAGGGAGAGAGACAAGGAGGGAGGTATGGAGAACAAGACGGAGCGAGCAAGGGGGAGAGAGAGAGGAGAGAGACAAGGAGGGAGGTATGGAGAACAAGACGGAGCTGAGCAAGGGGAGAGAGAGAGGAGAGAGACAAGGAGGGGAGGTATGGAGAACAAGACGGAGCGAGCAAGGGGAGAGAAGAGGAGAGAGACAAGGAGGGAGGTATGGAGAACAAGACGGAGCGAGCAAGGGGGAGAGAGAGGGAGAGAGACAAGGAGGAGGTATGGAGAACAAGACGGAGCGAGCAAGGGGAGAGAGAGGGAGAGACAAGGAGGGAGGCAGTGGAGTAAACAAGACGGATGAGCAAGGGGAGAGAGGGAGAGAGACAAGGAGGGAGGTATGGAGAACAAGACGGAGCGAGCAAGGGGAGAGAGAGGAGAGATGACAAGGAGGGAGGTATGAGAACAAGACGAGCGAGCAAGGGGGAGAGAGAGTGGAGAGAGACAAGGAGGAGAGAGAGGGAGGGAGAGACAAGGAGGGAGGTATGGAGAACAAGACGGAGTTAGCAAGGGGGAGAGAGAGGAGAGAGACAAGGAGGAGGTGGAGAACAAGACGGAGCGAGCAAGGGGGAGAGAGAGGAGAGAGACAAGGAGGGAGGTATGGAGAACAAGACGGAGCGAGCAAGGGGGAGAGAGAGGGGAGAGAGACAAGGAGGGAGGTATGGAGAACAAGACGGAGCGAGCAAGGGTGGAGAGAGAGGGAGAGAGACAAGGAGGGAGGTATGGAGAACAAGACTGGAGCGAGCAAGGGGAGAGAGAGAGGGAGAGAGACAAGGAGGGAGGTATGGAGAACAAGACGGAGCGAGCAAGGGGAGAGAGGGAGAGAGACAAGGAGGAGGATGGAGAACAAGACGGAGCGAGAGGGAGAGAGAGACAAGGAGGGAGGTATGGAGAACAAGACTGAGCGAGCAAGGGGGAGAGAGAGAGAGAGAGAGACAGGAGGGAGGTATGGAGAACAAGACGGAGCGAGCAAGGGGGAGAGAGAGGAGAGAGACAAGGAGGGAGGTATGGAGAACAAGACGGAGCGAGCAAGGGGGAGAGAGAGGAGAGAGAGACAAGGAGGGAGGTATGGAGAACAAGACGGAGCGAGCAAGGGGAGAGAGAGAGGGAGAGAGACAAGGAGGGAGGTATGGAGAACAAGACGGAGCGAGCAAGGGGAGAGAGAGGGAGAGAGACAAGGAGGGAGGTATGGAGAACAAGACGGAGCGAGCAAGGGGGAGAGAGAGGGAGAGAGACAAGGAGGGAGGTATGGAGAACAAGACGGAGCGAGCAAGGGGGAGAGAGAGGGGAGAGAGACAAGGAGGGAGGTAATGGAGAACAAGACGGAGCGAGCAAGGGGGAGAGAGAGGGAGAGAGACAAGGAGGGAGGTATGGAGAACAAGACGGAGCGCAGCAAGGGGGAGAGAGAGGGAGAGAGACAAGGAGGGAGGTATGGAGAACAAGACGGAGCGAGCAAGGGGGAGAGAGAGGGGAGAGAGACAAGGAGGGAGGTATGGAGAACAAGACGGAGCGAGCAAGGGGGAGAGAGAGGGAGAGAGACAAGGAGGGAGGTATGGAGAACAAGACTGGAGCGAGCAAGGGGGAGAGAGAGGGAGAGAGACAAGGAGGGAGGTATGGAGAACAAGACGGAGCGAGCAAGGGGGAGAGAGAGGGAGAGAGACAAGGAGGGAGGTATGGAGAACAAGACGGAGCGAGCAAGGGGGAGAGAGAGGGAGAGAGACAAGGAGGGAGGTATGGAGAACAAGACGGAGCGAGCAAGGGGAGAGAGAGGGAGAGAGACAAGGAGGGAGGTATGGAGAACAAGACGGAGTTAGCAAGGGAGAGAGAGGAGAGAGACAAGGAGGGAGGTATGGAGAACAAGACGGAGCTCAACAAGGGGGAGAGAGAGGGAGAGAGACAAGGAGGGAGGTATGGAGAACAAGACGGAGCGAGCAAGGGGGAGAGAGAGGGAGAGAGACAAGGAGGGAGGTATGGAGAACAAGACGGAGCGAGCAAGGGGAGAGAGAGGAGAGAGACAAGGAGGGAGGTATGGAGAACAAGACTGGAGCGAGCAAGGGGGAGAGAGAGGAGAGAGACAAGGAGGGAGGTATGGAGAACAAGACGGAGCGAGCAAGGGGGAGAGAGAGGGAGAGAGACAAGGAGGGAGGTATGGAGAACAAGACGGAGCGAGCAAGGGGGAGAGAGAGGGAGAGAGACAAGGAGGGAGGTATGGAGAACAAGACGGAGCGAGCAAGGGGAGAGAGAGGGGAGAGAGACAAGGAGGGAGGTATGGAGAACAAGACGGAGCGAACAAGGGGGAGAGAGAGGGGAGAGAGACAAGGAGGGAGGTATGGAGACCAAGACTGAGCGAGCAAGGGGAGAGAGAGGGAGAGAGACAAGGAGGGAGGTATGGAGAACAAGACGGAGCGAACAAGGGGAGAGAGAGGGAGAGAGAC
>NW_027034483.1:0-8117 GCF_034236695.1 Oncorhynchus nerka | reverse complement strand
ATCCTTCTTCTCTCCCTGTCTTAATAAACCTCCCGAGTGGTGTAGCAGTCTAGGCACTGCATCGCAGTGCTAGGGGAGTCACTACAGACCAGGGTTCCATCACAACCGGCCGTGATCGGGAGACCCATAGAGCGGTGCACAATTGGCTCGGCGTTGTCCGAATTAGGAGAGGGTTTGGCCGGGTAGGAGAGTGTTTGGCCGGGGTAGGCCGTCATTGTAAATAATCATTTGTTCTTAACTGACTTGCCTAGTTAAATAAAGGTTAAATAAAATACATGTGTTGTACTTCCATTCAAAGTGGTTAAGTATATGTTGTATGTTGTGTCTCGTGTATAACTACAGTATACACTTCCATTCATGGGTGATATGTTATATGTTGTGTCTCATGTGTGTATAACTACAGTATACACTTCCATTCATGGTTATGTGATATGTTGTGTCTCATGTGTGTATAACTACAGTATACACTTCCATTCATGGTTATGTGATATGTTGTGTCTCTTGTGTGTATAACTACAGATACACTTCCATTCATGGTTATGTGATATGTTGTAGTTGTGTCTCATACACAGGTACAATTCCATTCTATGGTTATGTGATATGTTGTATGTTGTGTCTCATGTGTGTATAACTACAGTATACACTTCCATTCATGGTTATGTGATATGTTGTATGTTGTGTATACACTCATGGTGTGTATAACTACAGTATACACTTCCATTCATGGTTATGTGATATGTTGTGGTCTCATGTGTATAACTACAGTATACACTTCCCATTCATGGTTATGTGATATGTTGTGTCTCATGTGTGTATAACTACAGTATATTAATTTATGTGTGATATGTTGTATGTTGTGTCTCATGTGTGTATGAACATTCATGGTTATGTGATATGTTGTATGTTGTAGTCTCATGTGTATAACTACAGCATACACTTCCCATTCATGGTTATGATATGTTGTGTCTCATGTGTGTATGAACTACAGCATACACCCATTCATGGTTATGTGATATGTTGCCTATGTGTGATAACTGCATGCAGATAATAATTTCCATTCATGGTTATAAGATGTTGTATGTTGTAACTCATGTATAACTACAGTATACACTTCCATTCATGGTTATACACTAAATGACCAAAAGTATGTGGACACCTTCTCATCTTACATCTCATTCCACAATCATTGGCATTAATATGGAGCATCCCTTCTGCTGTTTTGCCTCCACTCTTCTGGGAAGAATTTCCACTAGATACAGAACATTGCTGTGGGGACTTGCTTCCATTCAGCCACAAGAGCATTAGTGAGGTCGGACACTGATGTTGGGCGAAGTTAGGCCTGGGCTTGCAGTCGCATGCCCAATTCATTCCAAAGGTGTTCGATGGGGCTGGAGGTCAGATCTGTGCATGCCAGTCAAGTTCTTCCACACCGATCTGACAAACCACTGTATGGATCTCGCTTTGTGCACAGGGGCAGGAATGGCCTTCCCCAAACTTTTGCCACAAAAACGTTGGAAGCACAGAATCATCTAGAATGTAATTGCATGCTGTAGCATTGAGATTTACCTTCACGGAACTAAGGAGACTAGCCTGAACCATGAAAAACAGCCACAGACCATTATTCCTCCTCCACCAAACTTTACAGTTGGCACTATGCATTGATGCAGGTAGCGTTCCTCCTGGCATCCAGCAACCCAGATTCGTCCGTCGGACTGCCAGATGGTGAAGTGTGATTCATCACTCCAGAGAAGGCGTTTCCACTGCTCCAGAATCCAATGGCTGAGCTTACACCCTCCAGCCGACGCTGGCATTGTGCATGGGGATCTAGTTTATGCGGCTGCTCGGCCATGGAAACCCATTTCATGAAGCTCCCGATGAACAGTTCGTGTGCTGATGTTGCTTCCAGAGGCAGTTTGGAACTCGGTAGAATGTTGCAACTGAGGACAGACGAGCCTTACGCGTGCTACGCACTTCCTATGTCGCGTTTCTGTGAGCGTGTGTGGTCATCCACTTCATGGGCTGAGCTGTTGTCCCGTTCTGTGCGGTCATCCACTGGCACATGGCTGGATGTTGTCCCGTTCTGTGAGCGTGTGTGGTCATCCACCATATGCTGAGCTGTTGTCCCGTTCTGTGAGGTCATCCACTACATGGCTGAGAGCTTGTTGTCCTGCTCTGTGAGGTCATCCACTACGCTATTGAGCTGGGTTGTCCCGTTCTGTGAGCGGTCATCCACTACATGGCTGAGCTGTTGTCCCGTTCTGTGTGGTCATCCACTTCATGGCTGAGCTGTTGTCCCGTTTCTGTGAGGTCACTCATGCATGGCTGAGCTTGTTGTCCTGCTCTGTGAGGTCATCCACTTCATGGCTGAGCTGTTGTCCCGCTCTGTGAGGTCATCCACTTCATGGCTGAGCTGTTGTCCCGTTTCTGTGAGGTCATCCACTACATGGCTGAGCTGTTGTCCCGTTCTGTGAGCGTGTGCGGTCATCCACTACATGGCTGAGGCTGTTGTCCCGTTCTGTGAGGTCATCCACTACATGGCTGAGCTGTTGTCCCGTTCTGTGAGGTCATCCACTTCAAGGCTGGGAGCTGTTGTCTCGTTCTGTGAGCGTGTGAGGTCATCCACTACATGGCTGAGCTGTTGTCCCGTTCTGTGAGCGTGTGAGGTCATCCTACTCTCATGGCTGAGCTGTTGTCCCGCTCTGTGAGCTGCAGAGGTCATCCACTACATGGCTGAGCTGTTGTCCTGTTCTGTGAGGTCATCCACTACATGGCTGAGCTGTTGTCCTGTTCTGTGAGCGTGAGGTCATCCACTTTTGATAAAAGCAACTTTTAGGCTTGTTTGTGCTGCTGTTTTCACTTTTTAATTACCGTTCATATATTTATTTATTTTTTCCTCAACTTTTTCACTCCGGACGCTTTATCTGGACACGATTCGTCAGGACCTCCAACAGCCGAAGCTAAGTAGTAACATTAACATGATGCCTTCTAATTGCAGCCGCTGTGCTCGCCTTTACGGCGAGGATAGCTGTACTGCAAGCCCAGCTTCAGACGCAATCGTTAGGCAAGGGTAATTTTAGTGTAGGAAAGGATGAAACAGCGTCTGTGCCACCAGTAAGTACAGATAGTAGTATAAATCCCCTGGCACAGTCCCCGCAGCCGGACAATTTTCTCACGGTTTCTGGAAGGAAATGCTGTAGGAACGCTCAACCGGTGTCGCTCATTCAGCCGACAGAAACTTTCAACCGGTTTTCCCCATTAAGCAGCGGGTCGGTGTCAGAGGCCGAGTCTTCTCTGGTCTCTACTCCTCCCGTTACGGGGTCTGAGACGCCGAAGCTTCCCACCATTAGCTCTGACAAATTGAAAACTCTAGTCATTGGCGACTCCATTACCCGCAGTATTAGACTTAAAGCGAATCATCCAGCGATCATACACTGTTTACCCGGGGGCAGGGCTACCGACGTTAAGGCTAATCTGAAGATGGTGCTGGCTAAAGCTAAAACTGGCGAGTGTAGAGAGTATAGAGATATTGTTATCCACGTCGGCACCAACGATGTTAGGATGAAACAGTCAGAGATCACCAAGCGCAACATAGCTTCTGCGTGCATATCAGCTAGAAAGATGTGTCGGCATCGAGTAATTGTCTCTGGCCCCCTCCCAGTTAGGGGGAGTGATGAGCTCTACAGCAGAGTCTCACAACTCAATCGCTGGTTGAAAACTGTTTTCTGCCCCTCCCAAAAGATAGAATTTGTAGATAATTGGCCCTCTTTCTGGGACTCACCCACAAACAGGACCAAGCCTGACCTGCTGAGGAGTGACGGACTCCATCCTAGCTGGAGGGTGCTCTCATCTTATCTACCAACATAGACAGGGCTCTAACTCCTCTAGCTCCACAATGAAATAGGGTGCAGGCCAGGCAGCAGGCTATTAGCCAGCCTGCCAGCATAGTGGAGTCTGCCACTAGCATAGTCAGTGTAGTCAGCTCAGCTATCACCATTGAGACCGTGTCTGTGCCTCGACCTAGGTTGGGCAAAACTAAACATGGCGGTGTTCGCCTTAGCAATCTCACTAGGATAAAGACCACCTCCATTCCTGTCATTACTGAAAGAGATCATGATACCTCACTTCTCAAAATAGGGCTACTTAATGTTAGATCCCTTACTTCAAAGGCAATTATAGTCAATGAACTAATCACTGATCATAATCTTGATGTGATTGGCCTGACTGAAACATGGCTTAAGCCTGATGAATTTACTGTGTTAAATGAGGCCTCACCTCCTGGCTACACTAGTGACCATATCCCCCGTGCATCCCGCAAAGGCGGAGGTGTTGCTAACATTTACGATAGCAAATTTCAATTTACAAAAAAAAAAAATGACGTTTTTCGTCTTTTGAGCTTCTAGTCATGAAATCTATGCAGCCTACTCAATCACTTTTTATAGCTACTGTTTACAGGCCTCCTGGGCCATATACAGCGTTTCTCACTGAGTTCCCTGAATTCCTATCGGACCTTGTAGTCATTGCAGATAATATTCTAATCTTTGGTGACTTTAATATTCACATGGAAAAGTCCACAGACCCACTCCAAAAGGCTTTCGGAGCCATCATCGACTCAGTGGGTTTTGTCCAACATGTCTCTGGACCCACTCACTGTCACAGTCATACGCTGGACCTAGTTTTGTCCCATGGAATAAATGTTGTGGATCTTAATGTTTTCCTCATAATCCTGGACTATCGGACCACCATTTTATTACGTTTGCAATTGCAACAAATAATCTGCTCAGACCCCAACCAAGGAACATCAAAAGTCGTGCTATAAATTCACAGACAACACAAAGATTCCTTGATGCCCTTCCAGACTCCCTCTGCCTACCCAAGGACGCCAGAGGACAAAAATCCGTTAACCACCTAACTGAGTATCTCAATTTAACCTTGCGCAATACCCTAGATGCAGTTGCACCCCTAAAAACTAAAAAAATGTCTCATAAGAAACTAGCTCCCTGGTACACAGAAAATACCCGAGCTCTGAAGCAAGCTTCAGAAAATTGGAACGGAAATGGCGCCACACCAAACTGGAAGTCTTCCGACTAGCTTGGAAGGACGGTACCGTGCAGTACCGAAGAGCCCTTACTGCTGCTCGATCATCCTATTTTTCTAACTTAATTGAGGAAAATAAGAACAATCCGAAATTCCTTTTTGATACTGTCGCAAAGCTAACTAAAAAGCAGCATTCCCCAAGAGGGATGACTTTCACTTTAGCAGTGATAAATTCATGAACTTCTTTGAGGAAAAGATTATGATTATTAGAAAGCAAATTACGGACTCCTCTTTAAACCTGCGTATTCCTCCAAACCTCAGTTGTCCTGAGTCTGCACAACTCTGCCAGGACCTAGGATCAAGAGAGACGCTCAAGTCTTTTAGTACTATATCTCTTGACACAATGATGAAAATAATCATGGCCTCTAAACCTTCAAGCTGCATACTGGACCCTATTCCAACTAAACTACTGAAAGAGCTGCTTCCTGTGCTTGGCCCTCCTATGTTGAACATAATAAACGGCTCTCTATCCACTGGATGTGTACCAAACTCACTAAAAGTGGCAGTAATAAAGCCTCTCTTGAAAAAGCCAAACCTTGACCCAGAAAATATAAAAAACTATCGGCCTATATCGAATCTTCCATTCCTCTCAAAAATTTTAGAGAGGCTGTTGCGCAGCAACTCACTGCCTTCCTGAAGACAAACAATGTATACGAAATGCTTCAGTCTGGTTTTAGACCCCATCATAGCACTGAGACGGCACTTGTGAAGGTGGTAAATGACATTTTAATGGCAACGGACCGAGGCTCTGCATCTGTCCTCGTGCTCCTAGACCTTAGTGCTGCTTTTGATACCATCGATCACCACATTCTTTTGGAGAGATTGGAAACCCAAATTGGTCTACACGGACATGTTCTGGCCTGGTTTAGATCTTATCTGTCGGAAAGATATCAGTTTGTCTCTGTGAATGGTTTGTCCTCTGACAAATCAACTGTAAATTTCGGTGTTCCTCAAGGTTCTGTTTTAGGACCACTATTGTTTTCACTATATATTTTACCTCTTGGGGATGTTATTCGAAAACATAATGTAAACTTTCACTGCTATGCGGATGACACACAGCTGTACATTTCAATGAAACATGGTGAAGCCCCAAAATTGCCCTCGCTAGAAGCATGTGTTTCAGACATAAGGAAGTGGATGGCTGCAAACTTTCTACTATTAAACTCGGACAAAACAGAGATGCTTGTTCTAGGTCCCAAGAAACAAAGAGATCTTCTGTTGAATCTGACAATTAATCTTAATGGTTGTACAGTCGTCTCAAATAAAACTGTGAAGGACCTCGGCGTTACTCTGGACCCTGATCTCTCTTTTGAAGAACATATCAAGACCATTTCGAGGACAGCTTTTTTCCATCTACGTAACATTGCAAAAATCAGAAACTTTCTGTCCAAAAATGATGCAGAAAAATTAATCCATGCTTTTGTCACTTCTAGGTTAGACTACTGCAATGCTCTATTTTCCGGCTACCCGGATAAAGCACTAAATAAACTTCAGTTAGTGCTGAATACGGCTGCTAGAATCCTGACTAGAACCAAAAAATTTGATCATATTACTCCAGTGCTAGCCTCTCTACACTGGCTTCCTGTCAAAGCAAGGGCTGATTTCAAGGTTTTACTGCTAACCTACAAAGCATTACATGGGCTTGCTCCTACCTATCTCTCTGATTTGGTCCTGCCGTACATACCTACACGTACGCTACGGTCACAAGACGCAGAGCCTCCTAATTGTCCCTAGAATTTCTAAGCAAACAGCTGGAGGCAGGGCTTTCTCCTATAGAGCTCCATTTTTATGGAACGGTCTGCCTACCCATGTCAGAGACGCAAACTCGGTCTCAACCTTTAAGTCTTTACTGAAGACTCATCTCTTCAGTGGGTCATATGATTGAGTGTAGTCTGGCCCAGGAGTGGGAAGGTGAGCGGAAGGCTCTGGAGCAACGAACCGCCCTTGCTGTCTCTGCCTGGCCGATTCCCCTCTTTCCACTGGGATTCTCTGCCTCTACCCTGTTACGGGGCTGAGTCACTGGCTTACTGGGGCTCTCTCATGCCGTCCCTGGGGGGGTGCGTCACCTGGGTGGGTTGATTCACTGTTGTGGTCGGCCTGTCTGGGTTGGCGCCCCCCTTGGGTTGTGCCGTGGCGGAGATCTTTGTGGGCTATACTCGGCCTTGTCTCAGGATGGTAAGTTGGTGGTTGAAGATATCCCTCTAGTGGTGTGGGGGCTGTGCTTTGGCAAAGTGGGTGGGGTTATATCCTTCCTGTTTGGCCCTGTCCGGGGTGTCCTCGGATGGGGCCACAGTGTCTCCTGACCCCTCCTGTCTCAGCCTCCAGTATTTATGCTGCATTAGTTTATGTGTCGGGGCTAGGGTCAGTTTGTTATATCTGGAGTACTTCTCCTGTCCTATTCGGTGTCCTGTGTGAATCTAAGTGTGCGTTCTCTAATTCTCTCCTTCTCTCTTTCTTTCTCTCTCTCGGAGGACCTGAGCCCTAGGACCATGCCCCAGGACTACCTGACATGATGACTCCTTGCTGTCCCCAGTCCACCTGGCCATGCTGCTGCTCAGTTTCAACTGGCCTGGGCCCTAGGACCATGTCCCAGGACTACCTGACATGATGACTCCTTGCTGTCCCCAGTCCACCTGGCCATGCTGCTGCTCCAGTTTCAACTGTTCTGCCTTACTATTATTCAACCATGCTGGTCATTTATGAACATTTGAACATCTTGGCCACGTTCTGTTATAATCTCCACCCGGCACAGCCAGAAGAGGACTGGCCACCCCACATATGCTCTCTCTAATTCTCTCTTTCTTTCTCTCTCTCTCGGAGGACCTGAGCCCTAGGACCGTGCCCCAGGACTACCTGACATGATGACTCCTTGCTGTCCCCAGTCCACCTGACTGTGCTGCTGCTCAGTTTCAACTGTTCTGCCTTATTATTATTCGACCATGCTGGTCATTTATGAACATTTGAACATCTTGGTCATGTTCTGTTATAATCTCTACCCGGCACAGCCAGAAGAGGACTGGCCA
>NW_027034482.1:0-8116 GCF_034236695.1 Oncorhynchus nerka | reverse complement strand
ATATCAACCTAACAACATCCTGTTGATATCAACCTAACAGCATCCTGTTTATATCAACCTAACAACACTATGTTGATATCAACCTAACAGCATCCTGTTTATATCAACCTAACAACACTATGTTTATATCAACCTAACAGCATCCTGTTGATATCAACCTAACAACACTATGTTTATATCAACCTAACAACACCATGTTGATATCAACCTAACAGCATCCTGTTGATATCAACCTAACAGCATCCTGTTGATATCAACCTAACAACATCTATGTTGATATCAACCTAACAGCATCCTGTTGATATCAACCTAACAACACTATGTTTATATCAACCTAACAGCATCCTGTTGATATCAACCTAACAACACTATGTTTATATCAACCTAACAGCATCCTGTTGATATCAACCTAACAACACTATGTTTATATCAACCTAACAGCATCCTGTTGATATCAACCTAACAACACTATGTTTATATCAACCTAACAGCATCCTGTTGATATCAACCTAACAGCATCCTGTTGATATCAACCTAACAGCATCCTGTTGATATCAACCTAACAGCATCCTGTTGATATCAACCTAACAACATCCTGTTTATATCACCCCAATAGTGCGCATCCGGCGTTGATATCAAACTCAACATCATGCTTTAGTATCAACCTAACAGCATCCTTGTTGATATCAACCTAACAGCATCCTGTTTATATCAATTTAATAGCATCTGGTTGATATCAATCTCTAACAGCATCTCATTTATATCAATTCCAATAACATCCTGTTGATATCACCCTAACAGCATCTCTGTTGATATCAATCCCAACAGCATCTCTGTTTATATCAACCCTAACAGCATCCTGTTTATATCACCTAACAACATCCTGTTGATATCAACCTAACAGCATCCTGTTGATATCAACCTAACAACATCCTGTTTATATCAACCTAACAAACATCCTGTTGATATCAACCTAACAGCATCCTGTTTATATCAACCTAACAGCATCCTGTTGATATCAACCTAACAGCATCCTGTTGATATCAACCACCAGCATCCTGTTTATATCAGCCTAACAACATCCTGTTTTATATCAACCTAAATATATCCTGTTGATATCAACCTAACAGCATCCTGTTGATATCAACCTAACAGCATCCTGTTTATATCAACCTAACAGCATCCTGTTGATATCAACCTAACAGCATCCTGTTGATATATCAACCTGTTGATATCAACCTAACAGCATCCTGTTGATATCAACCTAACAACATCCTGTTTATATCAACCTAACAACATCCTGTTGATATCAACCTAACAGCATCCTGTTGATATCAACCTAACAGCATCCTGTTGATATCAACCTAACAGCATATGTTGATATCAACCTAACAGCATCCTGTTGATATCAACCTAACAGCATCCTGTTGATATCAGCCTAACAGCATCCTGTTTATATCAACCTAACAGCATCCTGTTTATATCAACCTAACAGCATCCTGTTGATATCAACCTAACAGCATCCTGTTGATATCAACCTAACAGCATCCTGTTGATATCAACCTAACAACATCTATGTTTATATCAACCTAACAGCATATATCAACCTAACAGGCATCCTGTTGATATCAACCTAACAACACCTGTTTATATCAATAACAGCATCCTGTTGATATCAACCTAACAGCATCGGTTGATATCAGCATCCTGTTTATATCAACCTAACAACACTATGTTTATATCAACCTAACAACATCCTGTTGATATCAACCTAACAGCATCCTGTTGATATCAACCTAACAACACTATGTTTATATCAACCTAACAGCATCCTGTTGATATCAACCTAACAGCATCCTGTTGATATCAACCTAACAGCATCCTGTTGATATCAACCTAACAGCATCCTGTTGATATCAACCTAACAGCATCCTGTTGATATCAACCTAACAACATCCTGTTTATATCAACCTAACAGCATCCTGTTGATATCAACCTAACAGCATCCTGTTTATATCAACCTAACAGCATCCTGTTGATATCAACCTAACAACACTATGTTTATATCAACCTAACAGCATCCTGTTTATATCAACCTAACAGCATCCTGTTTATATCAACCTAACAGCATCCTGTTTATATCAACCTAACAACACTATGTTGATATCAACCTAACCTGTTGAACAGCATCCTGTTTATATCAACCTAACAGCATCCTGTTTATATCAACCTAACAACACTATGTTTATATCAACCTAACAGCATCCTGTTGATATCAACCTAACAGCATCCTGTTTATATCAACCTAACAGCATCCTGTTTATATCAACCTAACAACATCCTGTTGATATCAACCTAACAGCATCCTGTTTATATCAACCTAACAACATCCTGTTTATATCAACCTAACAGCATCCTGTTTATATCAACCTAACAACACTATGTTTATATCAACCTAACAGCATCCTGTTTATATCAACCTAACAACACTATGTTTATATCAACCTAACAGCATCCTGTTGATATCAACCTAACAGCATCCTGTTGATATCAACCTAACAACACTATGTTTATATCAACCTAACAGCATCCTGTTGATATCAACCTAACAGCATCCTGTTGATATCAACCTAACAACACTATGTTTATATCAACCTAACAGCATCCTGTTGATATCAACCTAACAACATCCTGTTTATATCAACCTAACAGCATCCTGTTTATATCAACCTAACAGCATCCTGTTTATATCAACCTAACAACATCCTGTTGATATCAACCTAACAGCATCCTGTTTATATCAACCTAACAGCATCCTGTTTATATCAACCTAACAACACTATGTTGATATCAACCTAACAGCATCCTGTTGATATCAACCTAACAACACTATGTTTATATCAACCTAACAACATCCTGTTGATATCAACCTAACAACATCCTGTTTATATCAACCTAACAACATCCTGTTTATATCAACCTAACAGCATCCTGTTGATATCAACCTAACAACATCCTGTTGATATCAACCTAACAACTAACAGCATCCTGTTTATATCAGCCTAACAGCATCCTGTTGATATCAACCTAACAGCATCCTGTTTATATCAACCTAACAGCATCCTGTTTATATCAACCTAACAACATCCTGTTGATATCAACCTAACAGCATCCTGTTGATATCAACCTAACAGCATCCTGTTTATATCAACCTAACAGCATCCTGTTGATATCAACCTAACAACACCTGTTGATATCAACCTAACAGCATCCTGTTGATATCAACCTAACAGCACTATGTTTATATCAACCTAACAGCAACACCTGTTGATATCAACCTAACAACATCCTGTTTGATATCAACCTAACAGCATCCTGTTGATATCAACCTAACAACACTATGTTTATCCTGTTGTATCAACCTAACAGCATCCTGTTGATATCAACCTAACAGCATCCTGTTTATATCAACCTAACAACATCCTGTTTATATCAACCTAACAGCATCCTGTTTATATCAACCTAACAACATCCTGTTGATATCAACCTAACAGCATCCTGTTGATATCAACCTAACAGCATCCTGTTGATATCAACCTAACAGCATCCTGTTGATATCAACCTAACAGCATCCTGTTTATATCAACCTAACAGCATCCTGTTGATATCAACCTAACAGCATCCTGTTTATCAACCTAACAACATCAGCATCCTATATCAACTAACAACACTATGTTTATATCAACCTAACAACATCCTGTTGATATCAACCTAACAGCATCCTGTTTATCATCAACCTAATATCAACATCCTGTTGATATCAACCTAACAGCATCCTGTTTATATCAACCTAACAGCATCCTGTTGATATCAACCTAACAGCATCCTGTTGATATCAACCTAACAGCATCCTGTTTATATCAACCTAACAACACCTGTTTATACAGCATCCTGTTTATATCAACCTAACAACATCCTGTTTATATCAACCTAACAACATCCTGTTGATATCAACCTAACAGCATCCTGTTTATATCAACCTAACAGCATCCTGTTTATATCAACCTAACAACATCCTGTTTATATCAACCTAACAACATATGTTTATCAACCTAACAGCATCCTGTTGATATCAACCTAACAACACTATGTTTATATCAACCTAACAGCATCCTGTTTATATCAACCTAACAGCATCCTGTTTATATCAACCTAACAGCATCCTGTTGATATCAACCTAACAACACTATGTTTATATCAACCTAACAGCATCCTGTTTATATCAACCTAACAGCATCCTGTTGATATCAACCTAACAACATCCTGTTTATATCAACCTAACAGCATCCTGTTGATATCAACCTAACAGCATCCTGTTTATATCAACCTAACAACACTATGTTTATATCAACCTAACAGCATCCTGTTTATATCAACCTAACAGCATCCTGTTTATATCAACCTAACAGCATCCTGTTTATATCAACCAGCATCCTGTTTAACAACACTATGTTTATATCAACCTAACAGCATCCTGTTGTTGATATCAACCTAACAGCATCCTGTTGATATCAACCTAACAGCATCCTGTTTATATCAACCTAACAGCATCCTGTTTATATCAACCTAACAACACTATGTTTATATCAACCTAACAACATTATATCAACCTAACAGCATCCTGTTGATATCAACCTAACAGCATCTAACAACCTAACAGCATCCTGTTGATATCAACCTAACAGCATCCTGTTTATATCAACCTAACAACACTATGTTTATATCAACCTAACAGCATCCTGTTGATATCAACCTAACAGCACTATGTTTATATCAACCTAACAGCATCCTGTTGATATCAACCTAACAACATCCTGTTTATATCAACCTAACAACATCCTGTTGATATCAACCTAACAGCATCCTGTTGATATCAACCTAACAGCATCCTGTTTTATATCAACCTAACAGCATCCTGTTGATATCAACCTAACATCCTGTTGATATCAACCTAACAACATCCTGTTTATATCAACCTAACAGCATCCTGTTTATATCAACCTAACAGCATCCTGTTTATATCAACCTAACAGCATCCTGTTTATATCAACCTAACAGCATCCTGTTGATATCAACCTAACAGCATCCTGTTGATATCAACCTAACAACACTATGTTTATATCAACCTAACAGCATCCTGTTTATATCAACCTAACAACATCCTGTTTATATCAACCTAACAGCATCCTGTTGATATCAACCTAACAACATCCTGTTGATATCAGCATCCTGTTGATATCAACCTAACAACACTATGTTGATATCAACCTAACAGCATCCTGTTGATATCAACCTAACAACACTATGTTTATATCAACCTAACAACAACAGCATGTTGATATCAACCTAACAACATCCTGTTGATATCAACCTAACAACATCCTGTTTATATCAACCTAACAGCATCCTGTTGATATCAACCTAACAACACTATGTTGATATCAACCTAACAACATCTATGTTTATATCAACCTAACAGCATCCAACCTAACAGCATCCTGTTTATATCAACCTAACAACACTATGTTTATATCAACCTAACAACCTAACAGCATCCTTTGATATCAACCTAACAGCATCCTGTTGATATCAACCTAACAGCATCCTGTTTATATCAACCTAACAACATCCTGTTGATATCAATCCTAACAACAACAACACTGTTTATATCAACCTAACAACATCCTGTTTATATCAACCTAACAGCATCCTGTTGTTTATATCAACCTAACAACATCCTGTTGATATCAACCTAACAACATTTCCTGTTGATATCAACCTAACAGCATCCTGTTTATATCAACCTAACAGCATCCTGTTTATATCAACCTAACAGCATCCTGTTTATATCAACCTAACAGCATCCTGTTTATATCAACCTAACAACACTATGTTTATATCAACCTAACAACACTATGTTTATATCAACCTAACAACATCCTGTTTATATCAACCTAACAGCATCCTGTTGATATCAACCTAACAGCATCCTGTTTATATCAACCTAACAGCATCCTGTTGATATCAACCTAACAACATCCTGTTGATATCAACCTAACAGCATCCTGTTTATATCAACCTAACAACACTATGTTTATATCAACCTAACAACATCCTGTTGATATCAACCTAACAACATCCTGTTTATATCAACCTAACAACACTATGTTTATATCAACCTAACAACACTATGTTGATATCAACCTAACAACATCCTGTTGATATCAACCTAACAGCATCCTGTTTATATCAACCTAACAACACTATGTTTATATCAACCTAACAGCATCCTGTTTATATCAACCTAACAGCATCCTGTTTATATCATCCTGTTTATATCAACCTAACAACATATCTATGTTTATATCAACCTAACAACATCCTGTTTATATCAACCTAACAGCATCCTGTTGATATCAACCTAACAGCATCCTGTTGATATCAATCCTGTTTAAACCTAACAACATCCTGTTTATATCAACATCTAACAGCATCCTGTTTATATCAACCTAACAACACTATGTTGATATCAACCTAACAACACTATGTTTATATCAACCGGTTTATATCAACAGCATCCTGTTTATATCAACCTAACAACATATATATCAACCTAACAGCATCCTGTTGATATCAACCTAACAGCATCCTGTTGATATCAACCTAACAACATCTATGTTGATATCAACCTAACAGCATCCTGTTGATATCAACCTAACAACACTATGTTTATATCATCTGTTGATATCAACCTAACAGCATCCTGTTTATATCAACCTAACAAACACTATGTTTATATCAACCTAACAGCATCCTGTTGATATCAACCTAACAGCATCCTGTTGATATCAACCTAACAACATCCTGTTTATATCAACCTAACAGCATCCTGTTGATATCAACCCAGCATCCTGTTTATATCAGTATCTCTGGCAACCTATGTTGATATCAACCTAACAACACCTGTTTATATCAACCTAACAACATCTATGTTGATATCAACCTAACAGCATCCTGTTGATATCAACCTAACAACATATGTTGATATCAACCTAACAGCATCCTGTTTATATCCTGTTGATATCAACCTAACAGCATCCATCCTGTTTATATCAACCTAACAGCATCCTGTTGATATCAACCTAACAACATCCTGTTGATATCAACCTAACAACACTATGTTGATATCAACCCTAACAGCATCCTGTTTATATCAACCTAACAGCATCCTGTTGATATCAACCTAACAGCAGCATCAACTGTTTCATATCAACCTAACAAACATCCTGTTGATATCAACCTAACAGCATCCTGTTGATATCAACCTAACAGCATCTATGTTTATATCAACTAGCAAACACTATGTTGATATCAACCTAACGGCATCTGTTGATATCAACCTAACAGCATCCTGTTGATATCAACAACAGCCTAACAGCATCCTGTTTATATCAACCTAACAGCACTATGTTTATATCAGCCTAGCAACACTATGTTGATATCAACCTAACAGCATCCTTTTGATATCAACCTAACGGCATCCTGTTTATATCAACAACCTAACAAGCATCCTGTTTATATCAGCCTCAACACGTTATATCAACCTAACAGCATCCTGTTTATATCAACCTAACAACACTTGAATCAACCAGCATCCTGTTGATATCAACCTAACAACATCCTGTTGATATCAACCTAACAGCATCCTGTTTATATCAACCTAACAGCATCCTGTTTATATCAACCTAACAGCATCCTGTTGATATCAACCTAACAACACCTGTTGATATCAACCTAACAGCATCCCGTTTATATCAACCTAACAGCATCCTGTTGGTATCAACAACAGCATCCTGTTGATATCAACCTAACAACACCATGTTTTATATCAACCTAACAGCATCCTGTTTATATCAGCCTAACAGCATCTGTTTTTATATCAACCTAACAGCATCCTGTTGATATCAACCTAACAGCATCCTGTTTATATCAACCTAACAGCATCTGTTTATATCAACCTAACAACACTATGTTGATATCAACCTAACAACACTGT
>NW_027034481.1:0-8111 GCF_034236695.1 Oncorhynchus nerka | reverse complement strand
CATAACAGTCAGTCATCAACAACAGTGAGTCCCTCTATCAGACGTCCCTCAGCTCTCTCCCAGCCCGGGGTCTCTCCCAGCAGCCCGGGGGTCTCCCAGCCCGGGGTCTGATAACAGTCAGTCATCAACAGTGAGATCCTCTATCAGCCTTGTGTCCAACAGACTGAAACCTCTATGTAGCACCTATACACATCTGGAGGACTTTACCACAGGGGGATCCTGAACTGACTTAGAAAAGGCATGGAACCCCACTAGAAACCACATCTCTCCACCTCTCCATCTCCCCACCTCCATCCCTCCACCCCCCATCTCTCTACCTCTACATCCCTCCATCTCTCCATCTCTCTACCTCTCCATCTCCCCACCTCCATCTCTCCACCCCTCCATCTCTACCTCTCCATCTCCATCTCTACACCTCTGCCATCTCTCCACCCTCCCTCCATCCCTCCATCTCTCCACCCTCCATCCCTCCACCTCAATCTCTCCATCTCCCACGCCCCCTCCATCCCTCCATCTTCCACCCTCCATCCCTCCACCCCTCAATCTCTCCATCTCTCCATCTCTCCACCTCTCCATCCCACTCCCTCCATCTCTCCACTCCTCCATCTCTCCACCCTCCATCCCACCCCCCTCCATCTCCATCCATCTCTCCACCTCTCCATCTCTCCATTTCTCCACCTCTCCATCTCTCCACCTCTCCATCTCTCCACCCTCCATCTTCCACCCCTCCCTTTCCACCCCTCCACTCCTCCATCTCTCCACCCCTCTCTCTCCATCTCTCCATCTCGTCACCTCTCCATCTCTCCATCTCTCCATTTCTCCACCTCTCCATCTCTCCACTCCTCCATCTCTCCACTCCCCTCCATCTCCCACCCCCTCCACCCCTCCATCTCTCCATCTTCCACCTCTCCATCTCCATCTCTCCATTTCTCCACCTCTCCATCTCTCCACCCTCCATCTCTCCACCCTCCACCTCTCCACCCCTCCATCTCTCCACTCCTCCATCTCTCCACCCCCACCCACCTCCACCCCTCCATCTCTCCATCTCTCCACCTCTCCATCTCCCATCCCTCAATCTCTCCATCTCCTCCATTTCTCCATCTCTCCACCCTCCATCTCTCCACCTCCTCTCTCCACCCTCCCATCTCTCCACCCCTCCCTCTCCATCTCCCCACCCATCCATCTCCCCACCTCCATCTCTACACCCGCCATCTCTCCACCCCTCCCTCTCCATCTCCCACCCCTCCATCTCTCCACCCCTCCATCCCTCCACCCTCCACCCCTCAATCTCTCCATCCTCCCTCTCCACCTCGCCACCCCCTCTCTCTCCACCCTCTCCATCCATCTCCACCCCTCCTCTCCATCTCCCCACCCTCCATCCATCTCCACCTCCACCTCCATCTCTCCCATCCCCCTCCATCTCTCCACCCTCTCTCCACCTCTCCATCTCCTCCATCTCTCCATCCCTCCTCCATCCCTCCATCTGTTCATCTCTCCACCCCCTCCATCTCTCCACCCCTCCCTCCCACCACTCCACCTTCCACCATCTCCACCCCCCTCTCCACCTCTCCATCCCTCCATCTCTCCACCCCTCCACCTCCCACCCCTCCATCTCTCCACCCCTCCATCTCTCCACCCTCCATCTCTCCACCCCTCCATCTCTCCACCCTCCATCTCTCCACCCCGTCCATCTCTCCACCCTCCATCTCCCACCCTCCACCTCTCCACCCTCCATCCCTCCACCTTCCCTCCACCTCTCCACCCCTCCACCTCCCTCCACCCCTCCATCTCTCCACCCCTCCACCTCACCACCTCTCCACCATCTCTCCATCCTCCATCCTCCACTCCCATCTCTCCACCCTCCATCTCTCCACCCTCCATCTCTCCACCTCTCCCACCCCTCCATCTCTCCACCCTCCATCTCTCCACCTCCCACCCCTCCATCTCCACCCCTCCATCTCTACACCTCTCCATCTCTCCACCCTCCATCCCTCCACCCCTCCATCTCTCCACCCCGCCATCTCTCCACCCCTCCATCTCTCCACCCCTCCATCCCTCCACCCCTCCACCTCTCCACCCCTCCATCTCTCCACATGGCACCAGCCAGGCCAGTAGAACCCAAGAGAGCAGCTGTGGTCTTTTAAAGCCCGTCATGTCTGACAGCCTGGCCAGGACCGTGTTCCTGTAGTGTTTTACCATCCCCATTTACTGCTCTCCTCGGCCTGTTAACTACTGCTCAGTGTGGCCTACTGACTGGCCGGGAAGGAACGTGGCCGACTGGCCGAGAGGGATCGAGGGAGGGAAGCAGGTGCCCGGGTTTTATCGCCTGTCACCTTCCAGCAGGAGCTCGGGTAGCCTACTCACCAAGAGAGAGGCCCGCGCCCTTATTCAGAAAGAGTCTCAGAGAAGTAGATCTAGGATCAGGTCATTAAGAGTCTCAGAGAAGGAGATCTAGGATCAGATCATAAAGAGTCTCAGTAGGAGTGGTGATCTACGATCAGATCATAAAGAGTCTCAGAGTAGGGAGATCTAGGAGATCTAGGGAGTCTAGGTCATAAAGAGTCTCAGTAGGAGTAGGAGTCAGGTCATAAAGATCTAGGGGATCAGGATCAGGTCAAAGAGTCTCAGTAGGCAGGGTGATCTAGGATCAGGTCATAAAGAGTCTCAGAGAAGGAGTGAGTCCAGGATCAGATCAGGTCATAAAGAGTCTCAGAGAAGGAGAGTGGTGATCTAGATCAGGGTCATAAAGAGTCCCAGTAGGAGTGGTGATCTAGGATCAGATCATAAAGAGTCTCAGTAGGAGTGGTGATCTAGGATCAGGTCATTAAGAGTCTCAGTAGGAGTGGTGATCTAGGATGTGGTACTGAGTCTCAGTGTGGTGTTAGCATCTCAACTCCAGGGTGATGTGGTATAGTGTGAGTGTTAGCATCTCAACTCCAGGGTGATGTGGTATAGTGTGGTGTTAGCATCTCAACTCCAGGGTGATGTGGTATAGTGTGGTGTTAGCATCTCAACTCCAGGGTGATGTGGTATAGTGTGGTGTTAGCATCTCAACTCCAGGGTGATGTGGTAACATCTCAACTCCAGGGTGATGTGTGTTATAGTGTGGTGTTAGCATCTCAACTCCAGGGTGATGTGGTATAGTGTGGTGTTAACATCTCAACTCCAGGGTGATGTGGTGTGGTATAGTGTGGTGTTAGTATCTCAACTCCAGGGTGATGTGGTATAGTGTGGTGTTAGCATCTCAACTCCAGGGTGATGTGGTGTGGTATAGTGTGGTGTTAGCATCTCAACTCCAGGGTGATGTGGTGTGGTATAGTGTGGTGTTAGCATCTCAACTCCAGGGTGATGTGGTATAGTGTGGTGTTAGCATCTCAACTCCAGGGTGATGTGGTATAGTGTGGTGTTAGCATCTCAACTCCAGGGTGATGTGGTATAGTGTGGTGTAGTGTGGTGTTAGCATCTCAACTCCAGGGTGATGTGGTATAGTGTGGTGTTAGCATCTCAACTCCAGGGTGATGTGGTATAGTGTGGTGTTAGCATCTCAACTCCAGGGTGATGTGGTATAGTGTGGTGTTAGCATCTCAACTCCAGGGTGATGTGGTATAGTGTGGTGTGGTATAGTGTGGTGTTAGCATCTCAACTCCAGGGTGATGTGGTATAGTGTGGTGTTAGCATCTCAACTCCAGGGTGATGTGGTATAGTGTGGTGTTAGCATCTCAACTCCAGGGTGATGTGGTATAGTGTGGTGTTAGCATCTCAACTCCAGGGTGGTGTGGTATAGTGTGGTGTTAACATCTCAACTCCAGGGTGATGTGGTATAGTGTGGTGTTAGCATCTCAACTCCAGGGTGATGTGGTGTGGTATAGTGTGGTGTTAGCATCTCAACTCCAGGGTGATGTGGTGTGGTATAGTGTGGTGTTAGCATCTCAACTCCAGGGTGATGTGGTGTGGTATAGTGTGGTGTTAGCATCTCAACTCCAGGGTGATGGTAAGTGATGGTGTTAACATCTCAACTCCAGGGTGATGTGGTGTGGTATAGTGTGGTGTTAGCATCTCAACTCCAGGGTGATGTGGTGTGGTATAGTGTGGTGTTAGCATCTCAACTCCAGGGTGATGTGGTGTAGTGTGGTGTTAGCATCTCAACTCCAGGGTGATGTCACGCCACATCGCCCTTCACTCCTGCGCTGCCGGATTCCCCCGTCAATTCGGGACCCATGTCTAGGGTTCCCAGTCCATGATCGGTGACGAGGGTCGCCGCTTTAAAGAGGCCACGGAGGCGGGCGAAGACGAGCACCAGAACTTTGGTGAAGTGGGGTCCACGTCCCGCGCCAGAACCGCCACCGCGGACAAATCAAATCTTATTTGTCACATACACATGGTTAGCAGATGTTAATGCGAGTGTAGCGAAATGCTTGTGCTTCTAGTTCCGACAATCCAGTAATAACCAACGAGTAATCTAGCTAATAATTCCAAAACTACTGTCTTATACACAGTGTAAGGGGATAAAGAATATGTACATAAAGATATATGAATGAGTGATGGTACAGAGCGGCATAGGCAAGATGCAGTAGATGGTATCGAGTGCAGTATATACATATGAGATGAGTATGTAAACAAAGTGGCATAGTTAAAGTGGCTAGTGATACATGTATTACATAAGGATGCAGTAGATGATATAGAGTACAGTATATACGTATACATATGAGATGAATAATGTAGGGTATGTAAACATTATATTAAGTAGCATTGTTTAAAGTGGCTAGTGATATATTTTACATCAATTCCCATCCTGACAGACGCCCACCCAGACCCTCCCCTATAGGTTCAGGTTTTGCGGCCGGAGTCCGTACCTTTGGGGGTACTGTCACGTTCTGACCTTTATTTTCATTTGTTTTGTCTTTATTTAGTGTTGGTCAGGGCGTGAGTTGGGGGGCAGTCTATGTTTTGTCTTTATTTAGTGTTGGTGTGAGGGGGTGGGCAGTCTATGTTTTGTCTTTATTTAGTGTTGGTCAGGCGTGAGTCTATGTTTTGTCTTTGTTTAGTGTTGGTCAGGGGTGTGAGTTGGGGTGGGCAGTCTATGTTTGGTCTTTTATTTCTAGGTCTTTATTTAGTACGGTCAGGGTGTGAGTTGGGGTGGGCAGTCTATGTTTTGTCTTTATTTAGTGTTGGTCAGGGTGTGAGTTGGGGTGGGCAGTCTATGTTTTGTCTTTATTTAGTATGGTCAGGGTGTGAGTTGGGGTGGGCAGTCTATGTTTGGTCTTTATTTAGTACGGTCAGGGTGTGAGTTGGGGTGGGCAGTCTATGTTTTGTCTTTATTTAGTGTGGTGGTCAGGCGTGAGTTGGGGTGCAGTCTATGTTTTGTCTTTATTTAGTATGGTCAGGCGTGAGTTGGGGTGTGCAGTCTATGTTTTGTCTTTATTTAGTGTTGGTCAGGGTGTGAGTTGGGGTGGGCAGTCTATGTTTTGTCTTTATTTAGTGTTGGTCAGGGCGTGAGTTGGGGTGGGCAGTCTATGTTTTGTGTTTCTATGTTTAGGTTTCTGTTTCGGCCTAGTATGGTTCTCAATCAGAGGCAGTTAGTTGTCTCTGATTGAGAATCATACTTAGGTAGCCTGGGTTTCACTGTTGGTTTGTGGGTGTTTGTTTCCTTACATTTACATTACATTTAAGTCATTTAGCAGACGCTCTTATCCAGAGCGACTTACAAATTGGTGCATTCACCTTATGACATCCAGTGGAGCAGCCACTTTACAATAGTGCATCTAAATCTTTTAAGGGGGGAGAAGGATTACTTTATCCTATCCTAGGTATTCCTTAAAGAGGTGGGGTTTCAGGTGTCTCCGGAAGGTGGTGATTGACCCGCTGTCCTGGCGTCGTGAGGGAGTTTGTTCCACCATTGGGGGCCAGAGCAGCGAACAGTTTTGACTGGGCTGAGCGGAACTGTACTCCTCAGTGGTAGGGAGGCGAGCAGGCCAGAGGTGGATGAACGCAGTGCCCTTGTTTGGGTGTAGGGCCTGATCAGAGCCTGGAGGTACTGAGGTGCCATTCCCTCACAGCCCGTAGGCAAGCACCATGGTCTTGTAGCGGATGCGAGCTTCAACTGGAAGCCAGTGGAGAGAGCGGAGGAGCGGGGTGACGTGAGAGAACTTGGGAAGGTTGAACACCAGACGGGCTGCGGCGTTCTGGATGAGTTGTAGGGTTTAATGGCACAGGCAGGGGAGCCCAGCCAACAGCGAGTTGCAGTAATCCAGACGGGAGATGACAAGTGCCTGGATTAGGACCTGCGCCGCTTCCTGTGTGAGGCAGGGTCGTAGACTCTGCGGATGTTGTAGAGCATGAACCTACAGGAACGGGCCACCGCCTTGATGTTAGTTGAGAACGACAGGGTGTTGTCCAGGATCACGCCAAGGTTCTTAGCGCCTGGGAGGAGGACACAGTGGAGTTGTCAACCGATGGCGAGATCATGGAACGGGCAGTCCTTCCCGGGAGGAAGAGCAGCTCCGTCTTGCCGAGGTTCAGCTTGAGGTGGTGATCCGTCATCCACACTGATATGTCTGCCAGACATGCAGAGATGCGATTCGCCACCTGGTCATCAGAAGGGGGAAAGGAGAAGATTAATTGTGTGTCGTCTGCATAGCAATGATAGGAGAGACCATGTGAGGTTATGACAGAGCCAAGTGACTTGGTGTATAGCGAGAATAGGAGAGGGCCTAGAACAGAGCCCTGGGGGACACCAGTGGTGAGAGCACGTGGTGAGGAGACGGATTCTCGCCACGCCACCTGGTAGGAGCGACCTGTCAGGTAGGACGCAATCTAAGCGTGGGCCGCGCCGGAGATGCCCAACTCGGAGAGGGTGGAGGAGGATCTGATGGTTCACAGTATCGAAGGCAGCCGATAGGTCTAGAAGGATGAGAGCAGAGGAGAGAGAGTTAGCTTTAGCAGGCGGAGCGCTCCATGATACAGAGAAGAGCAGTCTCAGTTGAATGACTAGTCTTGAAACCTGACTGATTTGGATCAAGAAGGTCATTCTGAGAGAGATAGCGGGAGAGCTGGCCAAGGACGGCAATGCTCAAGGGTTTTGGAGAGAAAAGAAAGAAGGGATACTGGTCTGTAGTTGTTGACATCGGAGGGATCGAGTGTAGATTTTTTCAGAAGGGGTGCGACTCTCGCCTCTTGAAGACGGAAGGGACGAGCTGCCAGCGGTCAGGGATGAGTTGATGAGCGAGGTGAGGTAAGGGAGAAGGTCTCCGGAAATGGTCTGAGAAGAGAGGAGGGATAGGGTCAAGCGGGCAGGTTGTTGGGCGGCCGTCATCACAAGACGCGAGATTTCATCTGAGAGAGAGGGGAGAAAGAGGTCAGAGCACAGGGTAGGGCAGTGTGAGCAGAACTGAGCGGTGTCGCTTGACTTAGCAAACGAGGATCGGATGTCGCGACCTTCTTTTCAAAATGGTTGACGGGTCATCTGCAGAGAGGGAGGGGGAGGGGGATTCAGGAGGGAGGAGAAGGTGGCAAAGAGCTTCCTAGGGTTAGAGGCAGATGCTTGAATTTAGAGTGGTAGAAAGTATTTAGCAGCAGCGACAGAAGAGGAAAATGTAGAGAGGAGGGAGTGAAAGGATGCCAGGTCCGCAGGAGGTCGAGTTTCCTCCATTTCCGCCTCGGCTGCCCGGAGCCCTGTTCTGTGAGCCCGCAATGAGTCGTCGAGCCACGGAGCGGGAGGGGAGGGACCGAGCTGGCCTGGAGGATAGGGGACATAGAGAGTCAAAGGATGCAGAAAGGGAGGAGAGGAGGGTTGAGGAGGCAGAATCAGGAGATAGGTTGAGAAGGTTTGACAGAGGGAAGAGATGATAGGATGGAAGAGGAGAGAGTAGCGGGGAGAGAGAGCGAAGGTTGGGACGGCGCGATACCATCCGAGTAGGGGCAGTGTGGGAAGTGTTGGATGAGAGCGAGAGGGAAAAGGATACAAGGTAGTGGTCGGAGACTTGGAGGGGAGTTGCAATGAGGTTAGTGGGAAGAACAGCATCTAGTAAAGATGAGGTCGAGCGTATTGCCTGCCTTGTGAGTAGGGGGAAGGTGAGAGGGAGAGGTCAAAAGAGAGAGAGGAGTGGAAAGAA
>NW_027034480.1:0-8110 GCF_034236695.1 Oncorhynchus nerka | reverse complement strand
AGACAGAGAGGCAGACAGAGCAGGCAGACAGAGAGGCAGACAGAGAGTCAGGCAGACAGAGAGCAGACAGAGCAGACAGACAGGCAGACAGAGGCAGAGGCAGACAGACAGGCAGACAGAGAGGGCAGACAGACAGGCAGACAGAGAGGCAGACATAGAGACAGATGCAGACAGAGAGACAGACAGAGAGACAGACAGGCAGAGACAGAGACGAGACAGACAGGCAGACAGAGAGGCAGACAGACAGGCAGACAGAGAGACAGGCAGACAGAGAGACAGACAGAGAGACAGACAGGCAGACAGAGACAGAGAGGCAGACAGACAGGCAGACAGAGAGGCAGATAGACAGACAGACAGGCAGACAGAGAGGCAGACAGAGAGGCAGACAGATAGGCAGACAGACAGGCAGACAGAGAGGCAGACAGACAGGCAGACAGAGAAGCAGACAGACAGACAGAGACAGGCAGACAGAGAGACAGACAGACAGAGAGACAGACAGGCAGACAGAGAGGCAGACAGACAGAGAGACAGAGAAGTTGTAAATCATCGTGGACAGTGTAGTATACAGTATTCTTGATGACGAGGGTAGTAGGGATCTTTCCCTTTTACTTTGAAACAATTCATTTCTATTCGGGTTGATTAGAGGAACGAATCGATGCAGTTTTGTGGTATAAATATATACACATCTGCTGCTGATGGAGCTCATGAGCTGGACCACTCTGAGCTGGACCTGTCTGAGCTGGACCTGTCTGAGCTGGACCACTCTGAGCTGGACCACTCTGAGCTGGACCTGTCTGAGCTGGACCTGTCTGAGCTGAACCACTCTGAGCTGGATCTCTCTGAGCTGGACCACTCTGAGCTGGACCTGTCTGAGCTGGATCTGTCTGAGCTGGACCTGTCTGAGCTGGATCTCTCTGAGCTGAACCACTCTGAGCTGGACCTGTCTGAGCTGGACCTGTCTGAGCTGGATCTCTCTGAGCTGAACCACTCTGAGCTGGACCTGTCTGAGCTGGACCTCTCTGAGCTGGACCTGTCTGAGCTGGATCTCTCTGAGCTGGACCTGTCTGAGCTGGATCTCTCTGAGCTGGACCACTCTGAGCTGGACCTGTCTGAGCTGGACCTGTCTGAGCTGGACCACTCTGAGCTGGACCACTCTGAGCTGGACCTGTCTGAGCTGGACCTGTCTGAGCTGGACCTGTCTGAGCTGGATCTCTCTGAGCTGGACCTGTCTGAGCTGGATCTCTCTGAGCTGGACCACTCTGAGCTGGACCTGTCTGAGCTGGATCTCTCTGAGCTGGACCACTCTGAGCTGGACCTGTCTGAGCTGGACCTGTCTGAGCTGGACCTCTCTGAGCTGGATCTCTCTGAGCTGGATCTCTCTGAGCTGGATCTCTCTGAGCTGGACCACTCTGAGCTGGACCTCTCTGAGCTGGACCACTCTGAGCTGGACCTGTCTGAGCTGGATCTGTCTGAGCTGGACCTCTCTGAGCTGGACCTGTCTGAGCTGGACCTGTCTGAGCTGGACCCCTCTGAGCTGGATCTCTCTGAGCTGGATCTCTCTGAGCTGGACCTGTCTGAGCTGGACCTCTCTGAGCTGGATCTCTCTGAGCTGGATCTCTCTGAGCTGGACCTGTCTGAGCTGGATCTGTCTGAGCTGGACCTCTCTGAGCTGGACCTCTCTGAGCTGGACCTGTCTGAGCTGGACCTGTCTGAGCTGGACCTGTCTGAGCTGGATCTGTCTGAGCTGGATCTGTCTGAGCTGGATCTGTCTGAGCTGGACCACTCTGAGCTGGATCTCTCTGAGCTGGATCTCTCTGAGCTGGACCTGTCTGAGCTGGACCTCTCTGAGCTGGATCTCTCTGAGCTGGACCTGTCTGAGCTGGACCTGTCTGAGCTGGACCTGTCTGAGCTGGACCTGTCTGAGCTGGGCCACTCTGAGCTGGACCTGTCTGAGCTGGACCTGTCTGAGCTGGACCTGTCTGAGCTGGACCTCTCTGAGCTGGACCTGTCTGAGCTGGACCTGTCTGAGCTGGACCTGTCTGAGCTGGACCACTCTGAGCTGGACCTGTCTGAGCTGGACCTGTCTGAGCTGGACCACTCTGAGCTGGACCTGTCTGAGCTGGACCTGTCTGAGCTGGACCTGTCTGAGCTGGACCACTCTGAGCTGGACCTGTCTGAGCTGGACCACTCTGAGCTGGACCTGTCTGAGCTGGACCTGTCTGAGCTGGACCTGTCTGAGCTGGACCTGTCTGAGCTGGACTTCTCTGAGCTGGACCTGTCTGTGAGCTGGACCTGTCTGAGCTGGACCTGTCTGAGCTGGACCTGTCTGAGCTGGATCTGTCTGAGCTGGATCTCTCTGAGCTGGACCTGTCTGAGCTGGACCTGTCTGAGCTGGACCTCTCTGAGCTGGATCTGTAGGCAGCTGAGCTAAACTGAGCTAAACCGGGATTCTACCACCCCACTATCAGTTAGGGGGGGAAACTAATGACACACATGTTTTTGCTTTGTCATTATGGGGTATTGTGATGTCATTATGGGGTATTGTGATGTCATTATGGGGTATTGTGATGTCATTATGGGGTATTGGGATGTCATTATGGGGTATTGTGATGTCATTATGGGGTATTGGGATGTCATTATGGGGTATTGTGATGTCATTATGGGGTATTGGGATGTCATTATGGGGTATTGTGATGTCATTATGGGGTATTGGGATGTCATTATGGGGTATTGTGATGTCATTATGGGGTATTGGGATGTCATTATGGGGTATTGGGATGTCATTATGGGGTATTGTGATGTCATTATGGGGTATTGTGATGTCATTATGGGGTATTGTGATGTCATTATGGGGTATTGTGATGTCATTATGGGGTATTGTGATGTCATTATGGGGTATTGTGATGTCATTATGGGGTATTGTGTGTACATTAATTCATTTGATAATAAGACTCTAACGTAACAAAATGTGGAAAAAGTAAACGGGTATGACTACTTTCTGAATGCACCGTACATAATTCATGTCTCAATGCTTAATAATCATACCTCCTCCCCTTCATCTACATGTCTCCTCCCCTTCATCTACATGTCTCCTCCCCTTCATCTACACGTCTCCTCCCCTTCATCTACATGTCTCCTCCCCTTCATCTACACTAATTGAAGTGGATTTAACAGGTGAACATCTCACCATGATTGAGTTCCTGTATTGGGAACATCTCAACATGATTGAGTTCCTGCATTGGGAACATCTCACCATGATTGAGTTCCTGCATTGGGAACATCTCACCATGATTGAGTTCCTGCATTGGGAACATCTCACCATGATTGAGTTCCTGTATTGGGAACATCTCAACATGATTGAGTTCCTGTATTGGGAACATCTCAACATGATTGAGTTCCTGCATTGGGAACATCTCACCATGATTGAGTTCCTGCATTGGGAACATCTCACCATGATTGAGTTCCTGTATTGGGAACATCTCAACATGATTGAGTTCCTGTATTGGGAACATCTCACCATGATTGAGTTCCTGCATTGGGAACATCTCACCATGATTGAGTTCCTGTATTGGGAACATCTCAACATGATTGAGTTCCTGCATTGGGAACATCTCAACATGATTGAGTTCCTGTACTTGGAACATCTCACCATGATTGAGTTCCTGTATTGGGAACATCTCAACATGATTGAGTTCCTGTATTGGGAACATCTCAACATGATTGAGTTCCTGCATTGGGAACATCTCAACATGATTGAGTTCCTGTACTTGGAACATCTCACCATGATTGAGTTCCTGTATTGGGAACATCTCAACATGATTGAGTTCCTGTATTGGGAACATCTCAACATGATTGAGTTCCTGTACTTGGAACATCTCACCATGATTGAGTTCCTGTACTTGGAACATCTCACCATGATTGAGTTCCTGTACTGGGAACATCTCAACATGATTGAGTTCCTGTACTGGGAACATCTCAACATGATTGAGTTCCTGTACTGGGAACATCTCAACATGATTGAGTTCCTGTACTGGGAACATCTCAACATGATTGAGTTCCTGCATTAGGGACATCTCACCATGATTGAGTTCCTGCATTGGGAACATCTCAACATGATTGAGTTCCTGTACTTGGAACATCTCACCATGATTGAGTTCCTGCATTGGGAACATCTCACCATGATTGAGTTCCTGTATTGGGAACATCTCAACATGATTGAGTTCCTGTACTGGGAACATCTCACCATGATTGAGTTCCTGCATTGGGAACATCTCAACATGATTGAGTTCCTGTATTGGGAACATCTCACCATGATTGAGTTCCTGCATTAGGGACATCTCACCATGATTGAGTTCCTGCATTGGGAACATCTCACCATGATTGAGTTCCTGCATTGGGAACATCTCACCATATATATATATATATATATATCAGGATATATCAAGATAGATCAGCATATATATCTCTAGAGGGTAGGTTCATGTTACAGGGACAGACTGGGTTTGAACTATGTGCCACAGGACTGTGTTAGCCAGCTGAGCTAAAGTCTAGGCATGACCTTTTGGCCTCAGATAAGCTCATCACACTAGTGTGGTTCACTGAATCTCCTCTGTAACACGAACCTGGGTCATTGAGACTGTGTTGTTCCCACTGAGCTAAAGACCCACCTGCGCAGCATGAGCTTGGGGTTCTTGGCAACGTACTGCTGCACCAGGTCTCCCAGTAAGGTCTTCATGACATCGGTGAAGTACTCCAGCTTGTCGTGCAGGGCCATGGTCAGGAGAGACGCCACGTAGCCACGGTCACGCTGGGAGAAGTTCTGCTGGGCCTCCAGCGTGTGGATGAACTGGAAGAGTAGGAGAATAGATTACTTTAAAGTTCAATGTGTCTTCAGCTTTATCCCTCTGAGAGCCTGGTACAGTTGGTAGCCATATTACGATGCCCCTGGAGAGGTAGCCATATTACGGTGCCCCTGGTACAGTTGGTAGCCATATTACGATGCCCCTGGAGAGGTAGCCATATTACGATGCCCCTAGAACAGTTGGTAGCCATATTACGATGCCCCATGGTACAGTTGGTAGCCATATTACGATGCCCTAGAACAGTTGGTAGCCATATTACAATGCCCCTGGTACAGTTGGTAGCCATATTACGATGCCCCTGGAGAGGTAGCCATATTACGATGCTCCTGGAACAGTTGGTAGCCATAGTTACGATGCCCCTGGAGAGGTAGCTAATATCACTGGTGCCCCTGGTACAGTTGGTAGCCATATTACGGTGCCCCTGGAGAGGTGAGCCATATTACGATGCTCCTGGAACAGTTGGTAGCCATATTACGATGCCCCTGGTACAGTTGGTAGCCATATTACGATGCCCCTGGAGAGGTAGCCATATTACGGTGCCCCTGGTACAGTTGGTAGCCATATTACGATGCCCCTGGTACAGTTGGTAGCCATATTACGATGCTCCTGGTACAGTTGGTAGCCATATTACGATGCCCCTGGTACAGTTGGTAGCCATATTACGATGCTCCTGGAGAGGTAGCCATATTAAGATGCCCCTGGAGAGGTAGCCATATTACGATGCCCCTGGTACAGTTGGTAGCCATATTACGATGCTCCTGGAACAGTTGGTAACCATATTACGATGCCCCTGGTACAGTTGGTAGCCATATTACGGTGCCCCTGGAGAGGTAGCCATATTACGATGCCACTGGTACAGTTGGTAGCCATATTACGATGCCCCTGGTACAGTTGGTAGCCATATTACGATGCCCCTGGAGAGGTAGCCATATTACGATGCCCTGGTACAGTTGGTAGCCATATTACGATGCCCCTGAGAGGTAGCCATATTGACGATGCCTGGAAGTGGTAGCCATATTACGATGCCCCTGGTACAGTTGGTAGCCATATTACGATGCCCCTGGTACAGTTGGTAGCCATATTACGATGCCCCTGGAGAGGTTGGTAGCCATATTACGGTGCCCCTGGAACAGTTGGTAGCCATATTACGATGCCCCTGGTACAGTTGGTAGCCATATTACGATGCCCCTGGAGAGGTAGCCATATTACGGTGCCCCTGGAACAGTTGGTAGCCATAGTACGATGCCACTGGTACAGTTGGTAGCCATATTACAATGCCCCTGGTACAGTTGGTAGCCATATTACGATGCCCCTGGAACAGTTGGTAGCCATATTACGATGCCCCTGGAGAGGTAGCCATATTACGATGCTCCTGGAACAGTTGGTAGCCATATTACGATGCCCCTGGTACAGTTGGTAGCCATATTACGATGCCCCTGGAGAGGTAGCCATATTACGGTGCCCCTGGTACAGTTGGTAGCCATATTACGGTGCCCCTGGAGAGGTAGCCATATTACGGTGCCCCTGGTACAGTTGGTAGCCATATTACGGTGCCCCTGGAACAGTTGGTAGCCATATTACGATGCCCCTGGAGAGGTAGCCATATTACGATGCCCCTAGAACAGTTGGTAGCCATATTACGATGCCCCTGGTACAGTTGGTAGCCATATTACGATGCTCCTGGTACAGTTGGTAGCCATATTACGATGCCCCTGGTACAGTTGGTAGCCATATTACGATGCTCCTGGAGAGGTAGCCATATTAAGATGCCCTGGAGGGTAGCCATATTACGATGCCCTGGTACAGTTGGTAGCCATATTGACGATGCTCCTGGAACAGTTGGTGCCATATTACGATGCCCTCGGCTACAGTTGGTAGCCATATTACGGTGCCCTGGAGAGGTAGCCATATTACGATGCCACTGGTACAGTTGGTAGCCATCATTACGATGCCCTGGTACAGTTGGTAGCCATATTACGATGCCCCTGGAGAGGTAGCCACATTCACGATGCCCACTGGTACAGTTGGTAGCCATATTATACAGATGCCCCTGGAGAGGTAGCCATGATTCACGTATGCCCCTGGTACAGTTGGTAGCCATATTACGATGCCCCTGGAGAGGTTGGTAGCCATATTACGGTGCCCCTGGAACAGTTGGTAGCCATATTACGATGCCCCTGGTACAGTTGGTAGCCATATTACGATGCCCCTGGAGAGGTAGCCATATTACGGTGCCCCTGGAACAGTTGGTAGCCATATTACGATGCCCCTGGTACAGTTGGTAGCCATATTACGATGCCCCTGGTACAGTTGGTAGCCATATTACGATGCCCCTGGAACAGTTGGTAGCCATATTATGATGCCCCTGGAGAGGTAGCCACATTACGATGCCACTAGAGAGGTAGCCATATTACGGTGCCTGGTACAGTTGGTAGCCATATTACGATGCCCCTAGAGAGGTAGCCATATTACGATGCTCCCTGGTACAGTTGGTAGCCATATTACGATGCCCCTGGTACAGTTGGTAGCCATATTACGATGCCCCTGGAGAGGTAGCCATATTACGATGCCCCTGGTACAGTTGGTAGCCATATTACGATGCCCCTAGAGAGGTAGCCATATTACGATGCCCCTGGTACAGTTGGTAGCCATATTACGATGCTCCTGGAACAGTCGGTAGCCATATTACAATGCCCCTGGTACAGTTGGTAGCCATATTACGGTGCCCCTGGAGAGGTAGCCATATTACGATGCTCCTGGAACAGTTGGTAGCCATATTACGATGCCCCTGGTACAGTTGGTAGCCATATTACGATGCCCCTGGAGAGGTAGCCATATTACGGTGCCCCTGGTACAGTTGGTAGCCATATTGCGGTGCCCCTGGAACAGTTGGTAGCCATATTACGATGCCCCTGGAGAGGTAGCCATATTACGATGCCCTAGGACAGTTGGTAGCCATATTACGATGCCTCTGGTCATTTGCAGTTGGTAGCCATATTACCGATGCCCTTGGAGCAGTTGGTAGCCGCATTACGGTGCCCCTGGAACAGTTGGTAGCCATATTACGATGCCCCTGGAACAGTTGGTAGCCATATTACGATGCCCCTGGAGAGGTAGCCATATTACGATGCCTAGATACAGTTGGTAGCTATATTACGGTGCCCTGGCATAGCAGCCAGGCCCTGGTACGAGTTGGTAGCTATATTACGATGCTCCTGGTACAGTTGGTAGCCATATTACGATGCCCT
>NW_027034479.1:0-8109 GCF_034236695.1 Oncorhynchus nerka | reverse complement strand
CCCCTCCCTGACCTGGGTACAGCACCCTCCCTATCCACTATATTAGGACTAGAGACAGTGTGTTTGCCCCTCCCTGACCTGGGTACAGCACCCTCCTATCCACTATATTAGGACTAGAGACAGTGTGTTTGCCCCTCCCTGACCTGGGTACAGCACCCTCCTATCCACTATATTAGGACTAGAGACAGTGTGTTTGCCCCCTCCCTGACCTGGGTACAGCACCCTCCTATCCACTATATTAGGACTAGAGACAGTGTGTTTGCCCCTCCTGACCTGGGTACAGCACCCTCCTATCCACTATATTAGGACTAGAGACAGTGTTGATTGATTGAACAATGGTTTACTGTTGATTGATTGATTGAGCGATGGTTTACTGTTGATTGAACAATGGTTTACTGTTGATTGATTGAACAATGGTTTACTGTTGATTGATTGAACAATGGTTTACTGTTGATTGAACAATAGTTTACTGTTGATTGAACAATAGTTTACTGTTGATTGATTGAACAATAGTTTACTGTTGATTGATTGAACAATAGTTTACTGTTGATTGATTGAACAATGGTTTACTGTTGATTGATTGAACAATAGTTTACTGTTGATTGATTGAACAATAGTTTACTGTTGATTGATTGAACAATAGTTTACTGTTGATTGATTGAACAATGGTTTACTGTTGATTGAACAATGGTTTACGGTTGATTGAACAATGGTTTACGGTTGATTGATTGAACAATGGTTTACTGTTGATTGAACAATGGTTTACTGTTGATTGAACAATGGTTTACGGTTGATTGAACAATGCAACCGTCGGATGAGGGACGAGCCTCGCGTAGAAGTGACGCCACCTGACGTAAGACAATGGTACAACTCTGACGCAGCAGACCATAGGTCAGGACCCGGTTAGTTACGGTAACTCAGAGCAGACCATAGGTCAGGACCCGGTTAGTTACGGTAACTCAGAGCAGACCATAGGTCAGGACCCGGTTAGTTACGGTAACTCAGAGCAGACCATAGGTCAGGACCCGGTTAGTTACGGTAACTCAGAGCAGACCGTAGGTCAGAGCCCGGTTAGTTACGGTAAGGCAGAGCAGACCGTAGGTCAGGACCCGGTTACTTACGGTAACTCAGAGCAGACCATAGGTCAGGACCCGGTTAGTTACGGTAACTCAGAGCAGACCATAGGTCAGGACCCGGTTAGTTACGGTAACTCAGAGCAGACCATAGGTCAGAGCCCGGTTAGTTACGGTAACTCAGAGCAGACCATAGGTCAGGACCCGGTTAGTTACGGTAACTCAGAGCAGACCATAGGTCAGGACCCGGTTAGTTACGGTAACTCAGAGCAGACCATAGGTCAGGACCCGGTTAGTTACGGTAACTCAGAGCAGACCATAGGTCAGGACCCGGTTAGTTACGGTAACTCAGAGCAGACCATAGGTCAGGACCCGGTTAGTTACGGTAACTCAGAGCAGACCATAGGTCAGGACCCGGTTAGTTACGGTAACTCAGAGCAGACCATAGGTCAGAGCCCGGTTAGTTACGGTAAGGCAGAGCAGACCATAGGTCAGGACCCGGTTAGTTACGGTAACTCAGAGCAGACCATAGGTCAGGACCCGGTTAGTTACGGTAACTCAGAGCAGACCATAGGTCAGGACCCGGTTAGTTACGGTAACTCAGAGCAGACCATAGGTCAGAGCCCGGTTAGTTACGGTAACTCAGAGCAGACCATAGGTCAGGACCCGGTTAGTTACGGTAACTCAGAGCAGACCATAGGTCAGGACCCGGTTAGTTACGGTAACCTGCTAGAGCAGACCATAGGTCAGAGCCCGGTTAGTTACGGTAACTCAGAGCAGACCATAGGTCAGGACCGGTTAGTTACGGTAACTCAGAGCAGACCATAGGTCAGGACCCGGTTAGTTACGGTAACTCAGAGCAGACCATAGGTCAGGACCCGGTTAGTTACGGTAACTCAGAGCAGACCATAGGTCAGGACCCGGTTAGTTACTGGTAACTCGAGAGCAGACCATAGGTCAGGACCCGTTAGTTACGGTAACTCAGAGCAGACCGTAGGTCAGACCCGGTTAGTTACACTCAGAGCAGACCATAGGTCAGAGACCCGGTTAGTTACGGTAACTCAGAGCAGACCAGTAGGTCAGGACCCGGTTAGTTACGGTAACTCAGAGCAGACCATAGGTCAGGACCGAGTTGAGTTACGGTAACTCAGAGCAGACCATAGGTCAGGACCCGGTTAGTTACGGTAACTCAGAGCAGACCATAGGTCAGAGCCCGGTTAGTTACGGTAACTCAGAGCAGACCATAGGTCAGAGCCCGGTTAGTTACGGTAACTCAGAGCAGACCATAGGTCAGGACCCGGTTAGTTACGGTAACTCCAGAGCAGACCATAGGTCAGGACCCGGTTAGTTACGGTAACTCAGAGCAGACCATAGGTCAGGGACCGGTTAGTTACGGTAACTCAGAGCAGACCATAGGTCAGAGCCCGGTTGAGTTACGGTAACTCGCAGAGCAGACCATAGGTCAGGACCCGGTTAGTTACGGTAACTCAGAGCAGACCATAGGTCAGGACCCGATTAATTCTACGGTAACTCAGAGCAGACCATAGAGTCAGAGCCCGGTTAATTACGGTAAGGCAGAGCAGACCATAGGTCAGGACCCGGTTGAATTACGGTAACTCAGAGCAGACCATAGATCAGGACCCGGTTAGTTACAGTAACTCAGAGCAGACCATAGGTCAGGACCCGGTTAGTTACGGTAACTCAGAGCAGACCATAGGTCAGAGCCCGGTTAGTTACGGTAAGGCAGAGCAGACCATAGGTCAGGACCCGGTTAGTTACGGTAAGGCAGAGCAGACCATAGGTCAGGACCCGGTTAGTTACGGTAACTCAGAGCAGACCATAGGTCAGGACCCGGTTACTTACGGTAACTCCGAGATGGCTCTCCATTCACACTGTATAGAGATCTAGCATGTCTGTCCGAAACGATCAATAAAGATGTCTTACTATCAAAACCACCTCCTGTTGTTCTTGCTTTGATTCAACAAAACACAGGTGATATTTCCTGGTTTGTGAAGGTAAACTGGCCTGGTACACTGCTACCATTGTTTCTCTTCTGAGTCAGATAAGTGGATTATATAGGAGGATTCATCACACAGTCTGTTTATATAAAAGGTGGAGTTGAGCGTGTTGTTTATCATTCCCATGGATTTGAGTTAAAGGTGTCAGCTGTCAGAGTTTAAAGCTCTGATAGAAGAAAATACTGTTAACTATTGTTATTGTTTTCAATGTATTGTGTTATGAGTACACACTGCCGACTTCCTGCCTACCTGTTGTCAGGTCCGCCTCCAAAACTAGGGTTCTAGCCTGAAAGGGTCTTTTCCTGGTTAAATAATAGGTCAAAACAATAAATAAAACCGAGCATCTTCATGTCATCAAAGAAATGAACCCATAGAATGAAAACACCTTGAAGGTAGAAACGAAGCCTCCCCACCCACATCAGGCTAGATGTACACACCCTCACACCCTCATCAGGCTAGATGTACACACCCTCACACCCACATCAGGCTAGATGTACACACCCTCACACCCACATCAGGCTAGATGTACACACCCTCACACCCACATCAGGCTAGATGTACACACCCTCACACCCACATCAGGCTAGATGTACACACCCTCACACCCACATCAGGCTAGATGTACACACCCTCACACCCTCATCAGGCTAGATGCACACACCCTCACACCCTCATCAGGCTAGATGTACACACCCTCACACCCACATCAGGCTAGATGTACACACCCACATCAGGCTAGATGTACACACCCACATCAGGCTAGATGTACTCACCCTCATCAGGCTAGATGTACTCACCCTCATCAGACTAGATGTACACACCCTCATCAGACTAGATGTACACACCCTCACACCCACATCAGACTAGATGTCCACACCCTCATCAGACTAGATGTACACACCCTCATCAGGCCACACGTCCACACCCACATCAGACTAGATGTACACACCCACATCAGGCTAGATGTACACACCCTCATCAGGCTAGATGTACACACCCACATCAGACTAGATGTACACACCCTCATCAGACTAGATGTACACACCCACATCAGACTAGATGTACACACCCTCATCAGGCTAGATGTACACACCCACATCAGGCTAGATGTACACACCCACATCAGGCTAGATGTACACACCCACATCAGGCTAGATGTACACACCCACATCAGGCTAGATGTACACACCCTCATCAGACTAGATGTCCACACCCACATCAGGCTAGATGTACACACCCACATCAGGCTAGATGTACACCCACATCAGGCCAGGGGATGCACACACCCTTCTCATCAGGCTAGATGTACACAAACCCACATCAGGCTAGATGTACACACACCCACATCAGGGCCAGATGTACACACCCACATCAGACTAGATGTCCACACCCTCATCAGACTAGATGTCCACACCCACATCAGGCTAGATGTACACACCCACATCAGACTAGATGTCCACACCCACATCAGGCTAGATGTATAAAACCCCATCATGCTACACGTCCACACCCCCATCAGGCTACATGTATAAAACCCCATCAGGCTACATGTATAAAACCCCATCAGGCTACATGTATAAAACCCCATCAGGCTACACGTATAAAACCCCATCAGGCTACACGTATAAAACCCCATCAGGCTACACGTATAAAACCCCATCAGGCTACACGTATAAAACCCCATCAGGCTACACGTATAAAACCACATCAGGCTACACGTATAAAACCACATCAGGCTACACGTATAAAACCCCATCAGGCTACACGTACACACCCCCATCAGGCTACACGTACACACCCCCATCAGGCTACACGTACACACCCCCATCAGGCTACACGTACACACCCCCATCAGGCTACACGTACACACCCCCATCAGGCTACACGTACACACCCCCATCAGGCTACACGCATACACACCCCCATCAGGCCACACTGCATAAAACCCCCATCAGGCTACACGTACAAAACCCCATCAGGCCACACGTCCGACAACCCCCCCATCAGGCCACACGCCCACAATTCCCATCAGGCTACACGCTCCACAACCCCTCATCAGGCTGCTACACGCCCACACCCCCATCAGGCCAAGCACGCCCACACCCCCATCAGGCTACACGCCCAACACCCCCATCAGGCCACACGTACACACCCCCATCAGGCTACACGCCCACACCCTCATCAGGCTAAGCACGTCCACACCTCTCTATCAGGCTACACCGTCCACACCCCCATCAGGCTACACGCACAACACCCCCATCAGGCTACACGTACACACCCCCATCAGGCTACACGCACACACCCCCATCAGGCTACACGTCACACACGCCCCATCAGGGCTACACGCCCACACCCTCATCAGGCTACACGCACACACACCCCCATCAGGCTACACGCTCACACCCCCATCAGGCTGCTACCGACACACACTCATCAGGCTGGGCTATGCACACACCCCTCATCAGGCTACACCAGCCCACACCCCTCTATCGCTCTATATGCGTCTCTCTGACTGTATGACCTGACACTACTACTGCTTGTTGTTATTTACCTCTGTGTCCTCTGATCTATCCCCACAATTGATTAGAGTTCATTAGGAGGTAGCAGAATGTAAAACAAGACATCCCACATGAAAAAAATACTACAGTTTACGAGAGACTACTACAGTATGTACTATACAATTCTGTAGTAAGCTGTACAATACTATATTTCACACCTTAGAATCCCTCGATCATACGTAGTACCTAATATACTGTAGAATTGTGTAGAATACTATAGTAAATACTACTGTAATGTCCGCAAAAACACTAGTCTACAAAAACACTAGTCTACAAAAACACTAGTCTACAAAACCACTAGTCTTCAAAAACACTAGTCTACAAAAACACTAGAGTCTACAAAAACACTAGAGTCTACAAAACCACGAGTCTACAAAACCACTAGAGTCTTCAAAAACACTAGTCTTCAAAAACACTAGTCTACAAAACCACTAGTCTACAAAACCACTAGTCTTCAAAAACACTAGTCTACAAAAACACTAGTCTACAAAAACACTAGTCTACAAAAACACTAGAGTCTACAAAAACACTAGTCTACAAAAACACTAGTCTTCAAAAACACTAGTCTACAAAAACACTAGTCTACAAAAACACTAGTCTACAAAAACACTAGTCTACAAAAACACTAGTCTACAAAAACACTAGTCTTCAAAAACACTAGTCTTCAAAACACTAGTTCACAAAAACACTAGTCTTCTGCCAAAAACACTAGTCTACAAAAACACTAGTCTTCAAAAACACTAGTCTACAAAAACACTAGAGTCTTCAAAAACACTAGAGTCTACAAAAACACTAGCTACAAAAACACTAGAGTCTACAAACACTAGTCTACAAAACCACTAGTCTAAAAACAAAACCACTAGTCTTCAAACCACTAGTCTACAAAAACACTAGAGTCTACAAAAACACTAGAGTCTACAAAAACACTAGTCTTCAAAAACACTAGTCTACAAAAACACTAGAGTCTTCAAAAACACTAGAGTCTACAAAAACACCAGTCTACAAAACCACTAGTCTTCAAAAACACTAGTCTACAAAAACACTAGAGTCTACAAAAACACTAGAGTCTACAAAAACACTAGTCTACAAAACCACTAGAGTCTACAAAACCACTAGTCTACAAAAACACTAGTCTTCAAAACCACTAGTCTACAAAACCACTAGTCTACAAAAACACTAGTCTTCAAAAACACTAGTCTTCAAAAACACTAGTCTTCAAAAACACTAGTCTTCAAAAACACTAGTCTACAAAACCACTAGTCTTCAAAAACACTAGTCTACAAAACCACTAGTCTACAAAACCACTAGTCTACAAAACCACTAGTCTACAAAACCACTAGTCTACAAAACCACTAGTCTTCAAAAACACTAGTCTACAAAACCACTAGTCTACAAAACCACTAGTCTTCAAAAACACTAGTCTGCAAAAACACTAGTCTGCAAAAACACTAGTCTTCAAAAACACTAGTCTACAAAAACACTAGTCTACAAAAACACTAGAGTCTACAAAAACACTAGTCTACAAAAACACTAGAGTCTACAAAAACACTAGAGTCTACAAAAACACTAGTCTTCAAAACCACTAGAGTCTACAAAAACACTAGAGTCTACAAAAACACTAGAGTCTACAAAACCACTAGTCTTCAAAAACACTAGTCTACAAAAACACTAGTCTACAAAACCACTAGTCTTCAAAAACACTAGTCTACAAAACCACTAGAGTCTACAAAACCACTAGAGTCTACAAAACCACTAGAGTCTACAAAACCACTAGAGTCTACAAAAACACTAGAGTCTACAAAAACACTAGAGTCTACAAAAACACTAGTCTTCAAAAACACTAGAGTCTACAAAAACACTAGTCTTCAAAAACACTAGAGTCTACAAAAACACTAGAGTCTACAAAAACACTAGAGTCTACAAAAACACTAGTCTACAAAAACACTAGAGTCTTCAAAAACACTAGAGTCTTCAAAAACACTAGAGTCTTCAAAAACACTAGTCTACAAAAACACTAGAGTACAAAAACACTAGTCTTCAAAAACACTAGAGTCTACAAAAACACTAGAGTACAAAAACACTAGAGTCTACAAAAACACTAGAGTCTACAAAACCACTAGTCTTCAAAAACACTAGAGTCTACAAAAACACTAGTCTACAAAAACACTAGTCTACAAAAACACTAGTCTACAAAAACACTAGTCTTCAAAAACACTAGAGTCTACAAAAACACTAGAGTCTACAAAAACACTAGTCTACAAAAACACTAGTCTACAAAAACACTAGTCTACAAAAACACTAGTCTACAAAAACACTAGAGTCTACAAAAACACTAGTCTACAAAAACACTAGTCTACAAAAACACTAGAGTCTACAAAAACACTAGTCTACAAAAACACTAGTCTTCAAAACCACTAGTCTACAAAAACACTAGTCTACAAAAACACTAGTCTACAAAAC
>NW_027034478.1:0-8107 GCF_034236695.1 Oncorhynchus nerka | reverse complement strand
ACCTCTCCATCCCTCTATCCTACCGTCCCTCTATCCTACCATCCCTCCATCCCTCCATCCCTCCATCCCTCTATCCTACCATGCAGTGTGTTATGAGAGACTTCCAGTGCAGTGGACCTATTGTTCTCTCCAGACACAGCCTGTTGACAGAGGACACAGCCTGTTGACAGAGGACACGGCCTGTTGACAGAGAGGACACAGCCTGTTGACAGAGGACACGGCCTGTTGACAGAGAGGACACATCCTGTTGACAGAGGACAAGGCCTGTTGACAGAGGACACGGCCTATTGACAGAGGACACAGCCTGTTGACAGAGGACACGGCCTATTGACAGAGGACACAGCCTGTTGACAGAGGACACAGCCTGTTGACAGAGGACAAGGCCTGTTGACAGAGGACACAACCTGTTGACAGAGGACAGGGCCTGTTGACAGAGGACAAGGCCTGTTGACAGAGGACAAGGCCTGTTGACAGAGGACACGGCCTGTTGACAGAGGACATGGCCTGTTGACAGAGGACATGGCCTGTTGACAGAGGACACGGCCTGTTGACAGAGGACACAACCTGTTGACAGAGGACAGGGCCTGTTGACAGAGGACAAGGCCTGTTGACAGAGGACAAGGCCTGTTGACAGAGGACACAGCCTGTTGACAGAGGACACAGCCTGTTGACAGAGGACATGGCCTGTTGACAGAGGACATGGCCTGTTGACAGAGGACACGGCCTGTTGACAGAGGACACAGCCTGTTGACAGAGGACAAGGCCTGTTGACAGAGTACACAGCCTGTTGACAGAGGACACAACCTGTTGACAGAGGACAGGGACTGTTGACAGAGGACACAGCCTGTTGACAGAGGACACAGCCTGTTGATAGAGGACACAGCCTGTTGACAGAGGACACAGCCTGTTGACAGAGGACACAGCCTGTTGACAGAGGACAAGGCCTGTTGACAGAGAGGACACAGCCTGCTGACAGAGGACACATCCTGTTGACAGAGGACAAGGCCTGTTGACAGAGGACAAGGCCTGTTGACAGAGGACAAGGCCTGTTGACAGAGGACACATCCTGTTGACAGAGGACAAGAGCCTGTTGACAGAGGACAAGGCCTGTTGACAGAGGACATGGCCTGTTGATAGAGGACACAGCCTGTTGACAGAGGACACAGCCTGTTGACAGAGGACACAGCCTGCTCACAGAGGACATGGCCTGTTGACAGAGGACAAGGCCTGTTGACAGAGGACAAGGCCTGTTGACAGAGGACAAGGCCTGTTGACAGAGGACACAGCCTGCTCACAGAGGACATGGCCTGTTGATAGAGGACACATGCCTGTTGACAGAGGACACTGGCCTGTTGACAGAGGACACGGCCTGTTGACAGAGGACGCCCTATTTACAAAGGAGAGACAAGCTCTTATCAAGATGGCTAGTGAAATATGCAGTGTTTGGTTTTGTCCAGGAGACAAAAGGGATTGAATATGATTCACCAATGTTAAATAGCTGCTGACCAATGAAACGCCCGACTTTGTTGTGAAATAACTCTCGTAAGTGGTTGTACTGTCTAGGAAGAACAACAACAACAAGAGAATAACAGTCTACTCACTCTCTTCTCTGTAATGGCTCAGTGGACCGTGTTCTTGTTGTGTAAGAGGCCGGCGTAAAGCTGATTGGCTCAAAACAGTCAAAGATGAGAGTGAATATAAGATTATGATCCACAACAAAGAAGCAGCTCTTCATAGCATCATAATAGAACTAGAGGTATGGGATAACGTGTGGTTGGAATCAGCCCCTCCCTTTAGAACACATAGCATCATAATAGAACTAGAGGTATGGGATAACGCTGTGGTTGGAATCAGCCCCTCCCTTTAGAACACATAGCATCATAATAGAACTAGAGGTATGGGATAACGTGTGGTTGGAATCAGCCCTCCCCTTTAGAACACATAGCATCATAATAGAACTAGAGGTATGGGATAACGTGTGGTTGGAATCAGCTCCTCCCCTTTAGAACACATAGCATCATAATAGAACTAGAGGTATGGGATAACGTGTGGTTGGAATCAGCTCCTCCCCTTTAGAACACATAGCATCATAATAGAACTAGAGGTATGGGATAACGTGCGGTTGGAATCAGCCCCTCCCTTTAGAACACATAGCATCATAATAGAACTAGAGGTATGGGATAACGTGTGGTTGGAATCAGCCCCCCCTTTAGAACACATAGCATCATAATAGAACTAGAGGTATGGGATAACGTGTGGTTGGAATCAGCCCCCCTTTAGAACATAACATCATAATAGAACTAGAGGTATGGGATAACGTGTGGTTGGAATCAACCCCCTTTAGAACACATGTCTGGCACATCCTAATGGGATCGTAGGTGTGGGATAACGTGTGGTTGGAATCAGCCCCCTTTAGAACATAGCATCATAATAGAACTAGAGGTATGGGATAGCGATGTGGTTGGAATCAGCCCCTTTAGAACCACATAGCATCAAAATAGAACTAATTATGGGATAACGTGTGGTTGGAATCCAGCCCCCCTTTAGAACACATAGCATCATAATAGAACTAGAGGTATGGGATAACGTGTGGTTGGAATCAGCCCCACCCTTTAGAACACATAGCATCATAATAGAACTAGAGGTATGGGATAACGTGTAGTGGAATCAGCCCCTCCTTTAGAACACATAGCATCATAATAGAACTAGAGGTATGGGATAACGCGTGTGGTTGGAATCAGCTCCCCCCCTGTAGAACACATAGCATCATAATAGAACTAGAGGTATGGGATAACGTGTGGTTGAATCAGCTCCCCCCCTTTAGAACACATAGCATCATAATAGAACTAGAGGTATGGGATAACGTGTGGTTGGAATCAGCTCCTCCCCTTTAGAACACATAGCATCATAATAGAACTAGAGGTATGGGATAACGTGTGGTTGGAATCAGCTCCTCCCCTTTAGAACACATAGCATCATAATAGAACTAGAGGTATGGGATAACGTGTGGTTGGAATCAGCCCCCTTTAGAACACATAGCACTGCTAATAGGAACTAGAGGTGTGGGTATGGGATAACGTGTGGTTGGAATCAGCCCTCCCCTTTAGAACACATAGCATCATAATAGAACTTAGAGGTATGGGATAACGTGGTTGGAATCAGCCTCTCCCTTAGAACACATAGCATCATAATAGAACTAGAGGTATGGGATAACGTGTGGTTAAATCAGCCCTCCTTTAGAACATAGCATCATAATAGAACTAGAGGTATGGATAAATTGTGGTTGGAATCAGCCTCCTCCTTTAGAACACATAGCATCATAACAGAACTAGAGGTATGGGACAACGGTGGTTGGAATCAGCCCTCCCCTTAGAACACATCACAGAACCAGAGTGCATGGACAACGGTGGCTGGGAATCAGCCTCCTCAGGAACACATAGCATCATAATAGAACCAGAGTATGGATAACGTGGGGTTGGAATCAGCCCCTCCCCTTTAGAACACATAGCATCATAATAGAACTAGAGGTATGGGATAACGTGCGGTTGGAATCAGCCCCCTCCCCTTTAGAACACATAGCATCATAATAGAACTAGAGGTATGGGATAACGTGTGGTTGGAATCAGCTCCTCCCCTTTAGAACACATAGCATCATAATAGAACTAGAGGTATGGGATAACGTGTGGTTGGAATCAGCCCCACCCCTTTAGAACACATAGCATCATAATAGAACTAGAGGTATGGGATAACGTGTGGTTGGAATCAGCCCCTCCCCTTTAGAACACATAGCATCATAATAGAACTAGAGGTATGGGATAACGTGTGGTTGGAATCAGCCCTCCCCTTTAGAACACATAGCATCATAATAGAACTAGAGGTATGGGATAACGTGTGGTTGGAATCAGCCTCTCCCCTTTAGAACACATAGCATCATAATAGAACTAGAGGTATGGGATAACGTGTGGTTGGAATCAGCCCTCCTTTAGAACACATAGCATCATAATAGAACTAGAGGTATGGGATAACGTGTGGTTGGAATCAGCCCTCCCCTTTAGAACACATAGCATCATAATAGAACTAGAGGTATGGGATAACGTGTGGTTGGAATCAGCCCCTCCCCTTTAGAACACATAGCATCATAATAGAACTAGAGGTATGGGATAACGTGTGGTTGGAATCAGCCCCTCCCCTTTAGAACACATAGCATCATAATAGAACTAGAGGTATGGGATAACATGTGGTTGGAATCACTTTGAAGATGAATAAAGTAAAATTATATTTCCACTACTTTGATTCTTTGGTGTTTCCCTGTTTGATCATTTCTAGATTCAAATATTAAAGAAATAAGAAACAAGCTTCTTTATTTGGTTATGACTCTTATTTGCATATATTATCTAACACATACATTAGAATGTGATTTTTAAAAATGCATATTATTCATCGTATTCAATATACTTCGTTTTGGTGAACCTCTCCTCCAAAAGAAACCTGTTGTCTTCCACCGATGTCCTCTGACCCTCAGCCAGGGGTAACTTCTACCACTGATGTCCTCTGACCCTCAGCCAGGGGTAACTTCTACCACTGATGTTCTCTGACGCTCAGCCAGGGGTAACTTCTACCACTGATGTCCTCTGACCCTCATAGACCTCAGCCAGGGGTAACTTCTACCACTGATGTCCTCTGGCCCTCAGCCAGGGGTAACTTCTACCACTGATGTCCTCTGACCCTCAGCCAGGGGTAACTTCTACCACAGATGACCTCTGACCCTCAGCCAGGGGTAACTTCTACCACTGATGTCCTCTGACCCTCATAGACCTCAGCCAGGGGTAACTTCTACCACTGATGTCCTCTGACCCTCATCCAGGGGTAACTTCTACCACTGATGTCCTCTGACCCTCAGCCAGGGGTAACTTCTACCACTGATGTCCTCTGACCCTCATCCAGGGGTAACTTCTACCACTGATGTCCTCTGATCCTCAGCCAGGGGTAACTTCTACCACTGATGTCCTCTGACCCTCATAGACCTCAGCCAGGGGTAACTTCTACCACTGATGTCCTCTGGCCGTCAGCCAGGGGTAACTTCTACCACTGATGTCCTCTGACCCTCATCCAGGGGTAACTTCTACCACTGATGTCCTCTGACCCTCAGCCAGGGGTAACTTCTACCACTGATGTCCTCTGGCCCTCAGCCAGGGGTAACTTCTACCACTGATGTCCTCTGACCCTCATAGACCTCAGCCAGGGGTAACTTCTACCACTGATGTTCTCTGAGCCTCAGCCAGGGGTAACTTCTACCACTGATGTCCTCTGGCCTTCAGCCAGGGGTAACTTCTACCACTGATGTCCTCTGACCCTCAGCCAGGGGTAACTTCTACCACTGATGTCCTCTGAGCCTCGTCCTCCTCAGCCAGGGGTGTGTTGGGTTGGAGTTTGAAGGACTGAATAAACACATCTCTTCCTTTGACACAGGCCTTAACACGACATTCCACGGGCGTCCTCAGATATGCCATCGCTGAAGCGTTGCTTCACTGTGTCGCTGGGTGGACTGCATGCAGACATTATCTCCTATTAACGAATCATCCAATCAGAGAGAGTTAAAGGCAGGAAGAAGGAAGTGGAGTCCCATCCCAGGGCCGTTCTGTTTCCGGGGCTGATGGGGGTCAGTAGGGACAATATGGCCACGATGAGGTGTCATTAGTCAAATCAAATCAAATGTATTTGTCGCATACACACGGTTATCAGGTGTTAATGCGAGTGTAGCGAAATGCTTGTGCTTCTAGTAGTGAGGTTGTGAGGTCATTCATCTGACACACACACAAACACACACACACACCTGCACGCACTAGACAAATACTAGACACAATCACTCGACACACTAGACACACACATACACACACTCACACACACGCACACACTAGACACACAAATACACACACACACACACACACAAACGCACACACGCACAAACGCACTGCAAAGGCCTCATGACAGAACCCCTTAGTATGCTGTGCTAACACATATCAGGATAGAATGACCCACGTCTTTAACAGCAAGATATAAATGATTAAGTCATAAATGATTAAGATATAAATGATTAAGATATAAATGATTAAGTCATAAATGATTAAGATATAAATGATTAAGTCATAAATGATTAAGATATAAATGATTAAGTCATAAATGATTAAGATATAAATGATTAAGTCATAAATGATTAAGTCATAAATGATTAAGATATAAATGATTAAGTCATAAATGATTAAGTCATAAATGATTAAGTCATAAATGATTAAGTCATAAATGATTAAGTCATAAATGATTAAGATATAAATGATTAAGTCATAAATGATTAAGTCATAAATGATTAAGATATAAATGATTAAGTCATAAATGATTAAGTCATAAATGATTAAGTCATAAATGATTAAGATATAAATGATTAAGATATAAATGATATAAATGATTAAGATATAAATGATTAAGATATAAATGATTAAGATATAAATGATTAAGATATAAATGATATAAATGATTAAGATATAAATGATATAAATGATTAAGTCATAAATGATTAAGATATAAATGATATAAATGATTAAGATATAAATGATATAAATGATTAAGTCATAAATGATTAAGATATAAATGATTAAGATATAAATGATTAAGATATAAATGATTAAGTCATAAATGATTAAGATATAAATGATATAAATGATTAAGATATAAATGATTAAGTCATAAATGATTAAGTCATAAAATAAAACAAACATTTGATGAAAGTAAATTAAAGTGGATATCTGATGGTTGATAAATGATAAGCAGTAATGATCGGTAATGATCGTCGTGGGACTCGTCGTGAGACTCGTCGTGGGACTCGTCGTGGGACTCCTCGTCGTGAGACTCGTCGCGGGACTCGTCGTGAGACTCGTAGTGGGACTCGTCGTGGGACTCCTCGTCGTGAGACTCGTCGTGGGACTCCTGCGTCGTGAGACTGCGTCGTGGGACCTGATCGTGAGACTCGTCGTGGGACTCCTCGTCGTGAGACTCGTCGTGGGACTCGTCGTGGGAGTTGTCGTGGGACTCGTCGTGGGACTCGTCGTGGGCCTCATCGTGGGACTCGTCTTGGCCCTGTGTTGTCTCTGTGTTGTTCGTTCGACAGAGATGTCTTGTCTCTGTCTTGTCTCTGTGTTGTCTCTGTGTTGTTCGTTCGACAGAGATGTCTTGTCTCTGTCTTGTCTCTGTCTTGTCTCTGTCTTGTCTCTGTCTTGTCTCTGTGTTGTCTCTGTCTTGTCTCTGTCTTGTCTCTGTGTTGTCTCTGTCTTGTCTCTGTCTTGTCTCTGTGTTGTCTCTGTGTTGTCTCTGTCTTGTCTCTGTGTTGTCTCTCTGTTGTCTCTGTCTGTCTGTCTTGTCTCTGTCTTGTCTCTGTCTTGTCTCTGTCTTGTCTCTGTCTTGTCTCTGTCTTGTCTCTGTCTTGTCTCTGTCTTGTCTCTGTCTTGTCTCTGTGTTGTCTCTGTCTTGTCTCTGTCTTGTCTCTGTCTTGTCTCTGTCTTGTCTCTGTGTTGTCTCTGTCTTGTCTCTGTGTTGTCTCTGTGTTGTCTCTGTCTTGTCTCTGTCTTGTCTCTGTGTTGTCTCTGTGTTGTCTCTGTGTTGTCTCTGTGTTGTCTCTGTGTTGTCTCTGTGTTGTCTCTGTCTTGTCTCTGTGTTGTCTCTGTCTTGTCTCTGTCTTGTCTCTGTGTTGTCTCTGTTGTCTCTGTGTTGTCTCTGTCTTGTCTCTGTGTTGTCTCTGTCTTGTCTCTGTCTTGTCTCTGTGTTGTCTCTGTTGTCTCTGTCTTGTCTCTGTCTTGTCTCTGTCTTGTCTCTGTCTTGTCTCTGTGTTGTCTCTGTTGTCTCTGTCTTGTCTCTTGTCTTGTCTCTGTCTTGTCTCTGTCTTGTTGTCTCTGTTGTCTCTGTGTTGCTCTGTTTGTCTCTGTGTTGTCTGTCTTGTCTCTGTGTTGTCTCTGTTGTCTCTGTCTTGTCTCTGTCTTGTCTCTGTGTTGTCTCTGTGTTGTCTCTGTCTTGTCTCTGTCTTGTCTCTGTGTTGTCTCTGTGTTGTCTCTGTCTTGTC